>NW_022715453.1:10327-13450 GCF_011630105.1 Anneissia japonica
TCATTAATTTCAAGATGGCTGCCACAAATACCTGTCTCTTATACACATCTAGATGTGTATAAGAGACATGTGTGTGCGTGTGTGTGTTTGTGTGTGTGGGTGTGTGTTTGTGTGGGTGTGATAGTACCAGTGATCGAGAACACGATGTTGTATTAATCCTATCAAGCATAGCGCAACGAAAATTTAGTTATTTAGTATAAAAAGAGTATCCTGTTGGTAATAATCCTGCACCCTCTTGCTATCAAGGCAAGTAATTGTACCATTATACCAAGGAGACATATACGGTATATGCGCACATCTAGACACCAGGCACTAATCGTCTTCTATCTAACGCGTACGTTACCATTGTTCTTCCACACAAGTTTAACTAAAGTCACCATCATCTCTAACCACTTTAAAAAAACACAGATTATGTAAGTCTACTTACCAAAGCGATTCGTTGTGTCATGATATTTTTTTATATTACTAATTACAATTATCGCATTTGCAACGTGTAGCTAGTTATTGTTCTACAGCTATTGTCAACCTGCTATTATTATGTGTATTCTCCCAGGTCAGCAAACTTTGCTTATCAAAGTGTGGTGGCGCTATACTCACATTCTTAAACTACTAACAATGTACAGTAGGCCTACACTCAGGTAAATAATTGTCTCTATGGGACATTTGCGTCTGTTAATAATTTAAATGTCTTAATAAACACTATCGAACAATTTTAAAATTAATAATTTACTGGTACTAATTATAAAGTAATCAATCGTAATCGCCTAGTTTTTACGGTTTCAGGTTTCTACCTCTGGTTTCAGGCTGTTCATTTCGTTAAATTTAATACATTAAACATTGTTTAGTGATGGGAAGAACAATTTCCGTCACCATTCACCCATCCCATAAAATTCTTTCCCTGTGAGCTACAATAGAATAACACAGCACTTTTATACTAGTACAAGAAAAATACATCTTAGGGTTGGAAAAATTGCAACAGAATTTCTGTTTGCACAGTGCATTTTCTTAAGGTCTTTATATAAACATACTAAACTAGAGATTGCAAATTGCAAGAAGTGAAGGGCTGCGAAGTACAACTACATATAAATGTTCTTCGAACAAAATTATTTATGCGAGTCAGGTGAAAATAATGAATAATAAAAATATAACAAATAATATGAGACACGACCCATTATATTAGAACACTTCTCATTGGGTAACAAAGTCGTAATTTTTCATTTTTGTCAAAATGTGTCTATAGTGGTGAATTATGGTTTAGGTTTTTTTTAAATAAAGTTTCAAAAATGTCTATGTACAGTATGTGGAAAATGTAGTTGATTACCAAAGGTTACAGTTTTTATTTTGAAGACTGCATGGTCTAGGAAGTGCATTTTTTTATGGGGCAAGTTTCCAAGGGCGGGTTTTCTAGGGGCGAGTTGACTGCCAAAGATTGTTGCCAAAGTGCGAGCCAGCATGTTATTTGATCAAAAGTGCGAGATATCCCAAGTGTGAGTAGGTGTGAGCCAGCGAGCCATGACGTCACGACAATAGATACGAGACTTTACTCGAGTTGTGCGAGGTATCGGCTGAGATTTGTGGAGTACAATTAAAAAAACAACTATAGGTCTAATAATGAATTATTGTGATGTTAAATAGACAATGTTAGCTATCAAAGAGCGACGTTGTTTTTCATTGGGATCTTCGTCCCTTCAAGGTTGGCCTATACCATCTAGTCTAGGCCTAGAGTAGAATAAGGCTAGCGCGACATGCGTACGTTGGTACGAGTAGGTTAGTCTACAAACGTCGCCTAAAGTAATTGATTTTACCCGGCAGAACGAAAGAAGGAAACTCCGCTTTTCAGTCGTCTTAGGCCCTTGTTTTTTTGACAAACAATGACCTTTCAGAGGTCAAATTGCTGTCAAGAATATGAATTGGCTGCTTCGCAGCAAAAAAAGTCTAGAAAAATCCACACAGGGGAAGTGTTTTTTTTTTTTCAAAATGGCCACCAAAATTAACCAGTTTCAACCAAAAATTGAAAAAAACTTGATCTTTTCAACATATTTCAGCATAAAATTGTTCTGATGTATACAGGTACACTTATTTGATGTGGGTATCATTAATTTCAAGATGGCTGCCACAAATACGACGATATATTTAGTGTGTATGCATAATACGCCAGGCAGATGGTGCCATATGAACGTTTTGGACAAAAGCACCAACTTTTTACATGCTCCTTATGGTCATAGCATTCAATTTTTGATAGAACCCATTTTGTCAAAGGTCATTATGGCAGCCATCTTAGATTTGAAAATGGCCACCTTATAAAACCTATGCATCTCCACGGTATTATTTCCTCTTTTAACTTGGAATTATAATTCTAGTGTGTAAATAGTTGATGAATACTAGCATGCCATTTTTGACCTGGTAAGATTGTTAATTTAAAGCAATTATAATTTAAGGTCATTAAACGATTAATCTGAGCAGATTCTTCATTTAAGGTCATTCCAGTTCAAATATTGTATGACATCTTAATAATTACCTGTAATGTTTTACATCTGAATCATACTGAAGCCCTCGAAATTAATTTTTTACAAGAAACTACATTACTTCATTCAAGGTCATTTTGGCAACTATCTTTAATTTCAAAATGGCTGCCATGCAAACTATTTTATTAATATTTTAACTTTTAGAATTACTTCAATTATAATTTTGATGTTTAAAACTATAAACTATGTTTTTATGGTCAAGAAAATATACCATTTGTGACATACCGGTAGTCAGATGGTCATTAGGATAATATATAGGTCAGTTAAGGTCATTCAGGTTCATTTTATATTAAATACCATATCAGAGGTCGTTATGATGTCCATTTTAGGTCAAGGTGATTTTGCAGGCAAGTTAGAGATGGCATAAATACATATGTTTACTTTACATAATCAAATATTGACTTCACCAGTTGTGACATGGTCAGATGGTTATTATATTCATAAATAGGTTAATTAATGTCGTTCAATTACGTTTCAGGCCAAATATTGTATGACGTGTAATAATGAACCTTTTCGAGCTTTATTAAAACAACTGACCAATCAGAAGAGTAGACAATGGACGCGGAAAAAAACAAAACAATCTTTTCCATCAGTGGAC
>NW_022715454.1:0-528 GCF_011630105.1 Anneissia japonica
GTGTGTGAACTTAGCCTAAGACTTGAATGTGGTTTCGCATCCTGGACATTTACTTTCAGTTGGTCCAAACCACTTATTTATTACCTTAATTATGTATATGTTTATCGGAAACTTTACTGTAGCTTTTAATTGGTGGATTAGTTTGCTAAACTTGTTGGTATTGGTGCCCTGATTGGATGAGACCCTTAATATGCAAAGTGTCACACCCATCTTAAATGATCTTACTACCCTAAGAAATTCAGTTGTAATTTGGGATCCAGTGGAGACAACTCAAGACATCTTTATTACCTGGAACCCTGTTATTTTGTCCGGCTTCAGTTCCTCTCTGATCTGTAAGTAAAGTACTTAAGTTGCTGCTTAAGCTTCTAGCCACCACCATCCTCTAAGCTCATTTATATGTTTAATTTCTATCTTTGTTTAATTACCATATTATAATGGCAATGTAAATAAATTATATATATTTTGTAAATACAGAAAAGTTGTGATCTCTTCTCTATTAGTTATTCTGAGCCGTAACGTAACAAAATA
>NW_022715455.1:0-37619 GCF_011630105.1 Anneissia japonica
TTGTAATTAACAAAAAATAAATTATTGTTAAAATATACAATTTTAATAGATAAAATTAATTTAACCAGAGCCTCTGGTCAAAGGAGAAGCTAAAATTCACCTGTCTGGGGAGGATATATAAACTCTGTGTAGTTGGCACTGGGTTCAGGAAATGCCTCATGTATGGACTTCATTACATGACATCAGCACTCGCCTGTCTTTGCCAAGATAACCACAGCACCAACGTACAAATTGCTGATAGGCTGTATACCCTGTCTCTTATACACATCTAGAATATAGATTTTTTTTGTGTGTGAGGGGAAGAGAAAACAGGAATTAAAGCATAACTACACCTCATAAATAGTAATCAGATTTAATAAAATATTTTATTGGTCAATTCCACTTGTAAGCAGTGGGGTATTCTGCAAGACTTGCATGTAAAATATATGTTGATGTTTGCGGTACACCACATAGGCAGTTTTGAAAAGAACTGTTGTACAGTAGTTAAGAAACTCTCATCGTTTTGATTGAGTTGCTTCAGTCATCTTCGGGAGAATAATACCTGCAGAAATTGCAAACAGGGAAATACTTATATGTTTGAGTAGAGAAGTACAAAAATAATTCATCTATGTATTCTTTACCTTTCGACTCCCCCTCGGTCACAGGCTCCTGGTATTGTGAAACATACTGCCAATATGCAATTTGTAGTGTTACAGGATTTAAGATGGCTGGTTCAAACCAAGGATGTGTGGTAATGCACCCATTGTGGTATGGCTCTTCATTGTTTTTTTGCATAACCTTTTCAATCTGTTAAAAAAAGATGGAACATGAATTCATGAAAACTTAAAAAATATTTAATCTGCAATACAACACGGGTAATGTAATACACGCCTTTTCCACAGTGCAGTAGTACTAGTAGTACTCTAGACTAGCATTGCTTTATTTACCATATGAGAGTTTCCTGTGTTAAAAACATGATTTATACTACACTTATTGATACTTGTACTTTATAATAAGAGAAATCTCATATTATTGATAACTGGAACAGTAATACGAAAGTACTATGCTACTGCACTGTAATGCTTAGGCCTATTTTAATACACTACTTAGATAGGGTTTTCTTTTTCCATCTTGATTTCAGAGGTCAAAAACATTTTTCAATTTTTTTTTCAATCATATAAATGGTGTAGAATAGTCTTTTGAGAACATTTTCCAGAAAAAAATAAGGTGGTACGACCCTCCGTTATGAAGTTTTAGATAACATGAGGACAAGAATTCTGCTTCAAAGCTTATTTTCATGGTAGGGAGGAAGATTTTTTTTTTTCTCACATCAAACATGAAAAAATAGTGTCACAAGGAAAACCATGAGACCAAAATTGCATACAAGAAATTATGTAATTCATCTAAACCAAGCAGAAACTTTGCCTATGAATAACAGTCATAATGCAATTTCTCTAAATAATAATGCACAATTTACTCCAACAAAACAGGCATCATGGATGCCATGTGGCTACAATAGTATAGAACAACAGTAGAGCATAGAACTGCAAGTGATCTGGCTAACATGCGGATGGGTGGTAAATAGACCTATATATTTAATGGAGTTTTGTAAAAAAAAAAAAAAAAAGTCAGTGGCCTCTCTGATGGTTGGGAGGGGATGCTAACCAATTCTTTTATTTTGCATGGCCTTAATTTGTATTTTAATCGAATGGTTCTTACTTCTTGACAACAGGAACGATTTCCCCACATCTCTTCCAACTGTCTCTTATACACATCTAGATGTGTATAAGAGACAGTTATAGAACATAATAGAAGGACTAGGCCCAATTATCATAACTCAGACAGGTTCTATTTCCCCAAATAGAAGCCCAGGGTATGATTTTAATGGCTCAGTTGACTTCTAGTCTACAAATACTTTCAGAAAAAAAATATCAAAGATACGCTTTAAATTATGCATGCAATGTTAAAATATTCCGTTTGGTTTTCCATCCATACAACTTTAAATAGGGCACGCTGATGTCAGATTTAAAAGGATTTTTTTTTTTTATTTGGTTAAAATGGAATTCCCCTGGGTATACACCCACCAACTAACTAGGCTAAAATAGGCCAAACATGGCAATAGGCCTTAGTCTATTAGTATTTAGTACCACCCTAACCCTCCCTACGGTATATAGGCCTAGCCTAGATAGGCAAAGAAGGGCTATCCTAGGCATATAGACCTCGCTAGACTAGGCCTAGGCTATAACAGGCCTAGCCTAGGAAGGTAGACCCCAGACTATGAATTGGCTAGGCCTAGTTAGAAGCCTCCACCCAAACAAAAAAATGCCATAAAAGCCGTCCGCGCAATTGGAAAAATAAGGGCCAATTTCCACGTAGATTTTTCCGAAAAAATCTTTTAGACTAGCCTAGGCCTAGGCCGGCAGGCCTATTCGGCCTAGCCGTACGGCGCTCTACCCTCTCTAGCTAGGCCTAAGCTTTGCTTTGACATAATATATAATAAATCTGCTACGGGATGTCAAACAACCAGTATATGATGTTCAAAAAACATGTGATATGAATAAAATTACCATTCCTGTCTTGCCGCACGCTTATATTTCCCGGTAAACCTAGGCGAATAAGTTCACCAAGTTCATCATCAGCAACAGCGACGGGCCTTGCTTGGTTCATCGTCGCCAATAAATGCCATAATTTGGCCAAAATTTACAATAAGACTACGAGACTCCGCAGCTTTTTCTTCATCGGATGATGATGACTGATTGTCACTTGCCATAAGATCGGTCAATTAATATTAATAATAATTGGAATTGTGATGAACACTATAAAATCCGCGAGAACAAAATGGCTACAGCTAAAAGCTTGTGTATTGTGGATTTCACCAAATTTCACGCATGCGTGTAATTACATCCGTGTGCCTATCCTCCGAGGCATATGGCTGCCAAATTCGTAAAAGACAGTCGTAAAAACAACATTAAAAATGGACTTGAAAAAATAATTTGAGAAATATATAGCCAAATTTTAATCATTTAGGATGAAATACATATCCAGGAACAAAAATGTAAAGCGGATTAGCTATTACCATCACTGTATTGTGTCAATTGACAAATAACCTCCACATTCCCTATCCTCGCAGTACAAATTTATCTTTTTGTGACGTCACAAAAAGATTTTCAGTGACTTCGGGGGGGATTTTTGGGGGTAAGGCATTGTCCAATACGTTTAATATTGGGTGTCCGGGGTTTTCCAATGACTTTCTAAACAATGATGACAACATTTTGGATTTCTAGAAACCGTTTCATATCCATTTTAAGTAACAGCTAAACACTGTACTAAGATTACAGCAATTTTATTATCTTTATGTTAATTTTATTTTGAAGTTGTGATGATGATATTTTACGATGAAGAGTTAACACATGAAGATAAGATGATTTAGATCTGATGGTTAGACCAGGTTTTTAACGTTAATGCTTTTATCGGAAGACGTGTATCACGAGTTGTAACCGGGAATTGGGTTAAAGAGATACATTTGAATGATAAAGATGTTATTGATGTTTGTGGATTGATTAATGATAAGATAAATGAGATACGATGTTATTGAGATTCCAATTTAATTATTTTACTTTTATTTATTTTACCTTTCTCTGATTGTTATTTCAGGGGTTTTTGTTTTGTTTTGTATTTGCCTTTATATGAAGTTTCTGTTGAATAAACGCCAAGAAAGCGTACTTTGTCTTAGCTCATCCTTTGACGTCTTTTGGGCCCACGACAAACTGGTGGCAGCGGTGGGATCGTTCAACAGCAGCTTTGAAGTCAACGAGTTCCGAACAAGCAACGAGTGCTACGAAGTGTTCCGGATTGACGAGTACCAGACCCCTGAATGCAGAGGCTATGAACATAGATATATCTTTTTAGTATAGTATATTTTATAGAGTATATAATTTATTTATTCGATTGATGTTATTGCATATGTCCGTATATTTTTATCTCCCTTTGTAAACCACACACAGCAACATGGCCGAAGTAAATGATGTCATTCAAGCTCTTACAGCAGCGTTGCAAGGACTAACAACACAACGTGGTCCACCTCCTGTGCGGCTTAGCATGTTTAAAGGGCGACCTGCAGCGGCTGGTGAGTCAACGCTTAAAGAATTGTTAGATGACTTCAACAGCTATGCAGAGCATTATAATCTCTCAGGTGAAGCGAAAGCAAATTCGTTAATGGCACACTTACAGTACAGTCATGAAATATTGCAATTTTACCTGCGCGCAGGCTTCGTAGATACATCGTAGCCTGATATAAACAATCTAACCTGCGCGCAGGCATCGTAGCCTGATATAAACAATCTAAGCAAGGATACGCGAAGCGAACCTACGAAGCAAAAGCATGTTGTTTATTTGTATGTGCAGAAAGACTGCTGTAGCTTACTGGAATAAACAATGTATTGTTTGATAATGTGTGAATGGCAAACGCGAGTTTAGACCGATAATATAAAGTAACTGTTTTTCAATAAGAAAAACGTACACTTGACTTCATGGGAGTCTCCTCTTCCACTCGCTGTCCACGACAGACTTGTTTGTACTGCTGTATTATTTTTTAATTAATTAGCCTAGGCCTAGCTTATTTTTCATTTACAATTATTTTACCTCATTTAAAATAACAAAACAATAAAGTTCTAACATTGTTTATTTAGTAAATTGCAACATTGCTTACGTGTTGAAAGCTGGTAAACTATATTTCAATATTGTTTACGCATTAATTATCAGCCCGACGATCCAGCCTACGATCATTGCAAAGCTAATTAAAATAACAATGACCTTCGTAGTGGTTCGTAGCTACGTTCCAAACGGTACCTACGAGCAGGCTACGAGAGGTTACGTACGCGCAGATACGAAGCGATATTTCCTGTCTGTACTGTAGGCAGTGATGCCAAAGATGAAATATTGTGCTTCGGTGACGATGTAAAGAAAGACTATTCGAAGATAGTAGAGAAACTTGAAGCAAGATTTGCTCCCGTCAATACAGTACAGTCGCTAAGTGCAACTTTTCACAGTAGAGACTACCTCCCAGAGGAATCACTAGGTGATTACAGCCGAGTGTTAATGAGGCTTTATCAGCGAATGTTAAAGGTAGCTGGTAGTGACGGTGAAAGAAATGCGTTGGAACAACTGAGAGACAACACTCTAAAGGAGAGGTTTACACGTGGTGCAAGAGAGAAGTGGGTACAGATGGAATTAAGAAGGATAAAAATGTCATGTAAAGACAAATCATTTCAGGACATGTGAGACGAGGCATTGGAATTTTTCCAACTTCAAGAAAACCAGCCAAAGACAAAGGTGCAAGTTAACGAAGTAACTAATGAATCGAAGAATGCAGAAGTAGAAGCACTGAAAGAAGATATAAGATCGATTAAAGAGCAACTCAGCAGGAAAAATGAGCGGAGAAGCGAAAGTCTGACTTGCTATAAATGCTTGGAGAAAGGGCACCATAATAGAGATTGCAAGAGTAGAGTTAGATGCTTGAACTGTAAAGAAATTGGACATATCAAGAGGGAGTGTCCAGCTCTTGTAAAGAGTCAAGGCAGCAACAGGAGGCTGGCAAAGGACACAGTTGCAGTAGAAAGTGTAATATGTGACGGAAGTAGCGAAATGCAAAAGTTAATCGCAAGTAGTCCATCAGCTACAATCAACCTACTTGGAGTCGATATAGGCTGTATTTTAGATACAGGAGCTGAAACGTCGCTGATCCCGAATGAAATTTATGAGACACATCTTAAACCAAGACTTGGAGGGAAGTCTCCAGAGGGTATATACCTACCGATTGTAGGAGCGAATGGAAAACCTATTGATGTTGTTGGGTACGTCGAGCTCCCATTGAAGTATGGTAGTGATGTTGTAAATGCAAGTTTTCTTGTGACGAAAGACTGCTCGGGTAAGCGAAGAGAAAGTCATCCGATTCTCTTGGGTTGCAACAACCTACGACTCTTAAAGCAATTTAATGTTCCTGTGAAAGACGGTTTTGCATGGCAGTTTGTCCTAGGGTTTCGCAACCTTCCACCACTTCTAAACCACTTTTAACTGCTACTGGACTCACCATGACATCACCCCTCAGCTCACCTACACTACAAGTAACACGTCTTACGCTGCATGCCGGTAGGGTAACATTGTCCGCAACTTTCAGTTCAGCAACTTCGGATGAGATACTTTGTTTCTTCTCTTTGTTTTTATTTTCAATTTTATTTTAATTTAATATTTTCGAATACCCTGAATAATTTCTATATATTATGAATTGTTATGTGTTTTAAAGTTTGTTTTACAGTTTGATACTTCCATGATTTACATATATTAAGCATATATTTTGAATATTGTCTTCCTGACCATCATCATCACCATTAGCATCATCATCATCGTCTTCATCCTCAACACTATCATCTTCGTCATCACTATTGTAACCATTTTAAACTCTGTTTCTACCCCTCCGAAACTACGGTCGTAGTATACTTATAATTTATTGCTCCACTACCGGTACACGATGTAAATTTTTAAAAAAGAAGAAAGAGTCATATCAGTTATTTCACTCGCACTAATGAAACAATCACGCAAACAACAAGCAATATAAATAAACACGTAAACAGAAATTCATTTTTTTTTTCAATAAATTTAATTAACAAACATACATCAAAATCAACGCTATACAAATATTACAACGACATTTTGTTTTTCTAATTATGGAAAAAAATAAGAACATAAAAAAAATACAACAAAAATGGTAATGAAAAATTAATTTTCCAAAGCGTTTAAGATCTTATAAAATAAATTAATATTAGTCTTAATTGAATTAAGCATAATAACAAATGAAGATTCATTACGATAACTGTTGTTTTGTTCGACCCATTGATCGAACATCAAATCATCATTAATGTAATCGCCATATAAGATAGTCTCAAAATATTTATCTAATTGTTCTTGAGCACTCATCATAATGCATACGTCGTGATCAATCTGACTTGGTCTATCAAACTCGCATCCGTAACGGTCTCGCTTAACCAAAACGAACATATGGTTCAAAAAATGTTCAATAAAAATTGTCTCTAAATTTTCTTTTGCGTTTATCTCAGCGAGCTTATCTTCTTCTTTTTCAATTTCAAACACATCATCTTCATACACAGTATCGTTGTTCGTTGCCTGAAAGTTACTGTATTCGTATTCATCGTAGGCTGACACGTTCAAAATTTATTCTTCACTAACAATGAGATGTACAGGTAAATCATCATCATCGTCGGACATGTTTGGTAGATCATCATCCACACAAATACATGGTAAATTGTTCATGGTAATGTCTTTATCAATATCAGTTAAGTCGATAACAAGCGGGTTGTTAGCCGGTAAGTGTTCATCATCTGCAAAATTTGTCAGATCAATCATTGGTATTTCTTTTTCTTCAAATAAAGTTAACTCAATGACTGGAATATCGTCAGCAATAACAGAGTTGTTCAAGCAGGCCATGATAAAGTAAATAATACTAGAAGTTTTGGTAGACTGGAAAAGTTGGCTGTAAGTCGGTAGTAGAAAGTTTCAAATGAAGTTTTCAATTTTTTTCCAGCAAGTTTATATACAGTTCTTGGATGATTTCAACAATAAGTATCTTTACAATCACAATCGCAATCTTCGTCATCATCTTTTTCAGGTTGGCTTAGCCAATTGCTATAGTTGTTCTCATTGTTCGATTCGGGTCTTTTAAAACCCATTATTTGGTCAGGATGTTTACCATTGTCATTTTCATCCCTTCCTATACCGCAGTAATCGTGACCCTTAATTTCACGTACCATGTCTTCAATTTTATTAGCTCTTTTCAACATTTCAAACCATTGATAGAGGGGAAGATTAATCCCCTTTCTGCCTGGTTTATAGTCACCGTTTTCTTTCGTCTTATAATACTCTCTGATACAAACGAACAATCGGGAATACCACCTCTGAACAATAACGTGCCTGTTTTCTGTAAGAAATATACGCTTGGTAGATGTAGTAGAAACAGTGTTAAGGGTCCCTTCATTGTTTCATTCACTAATTTTCCATAAACTTCACTTATCATTTCTTCGATTTCTTTTGTCCTTTGTAGCATTTCGTACCATTGCTTGAGAGGAAGATTAATCCCTTTTTTACAAGGTTTAAAGAAACCGTTTTCTTCCGTCATATAGAAGTCCCTTATACATACAAAGTACTCAGTCCCCCAGAGCTGAACAACAACGTGTCTTTCGTCTGTTAGGTGAATACGTTGGTTTGCGGTAACAGTTTTTCGATCCATTGCACCTTGCATGTTCTTCATTGGTTCATTCATAGAAACCATAGGTCTACTCTCTATAACAGGAATAGACATATATTTTGGAGTGAACGAGGCGCTATCGTTAGGTTCGGTTTCAACTTTCTGCTTTTTGTTAGGCTGCATAACACGTCGCATAGTAGCCTTAGCCTTCTCAACAAGCTTGGAATCGGTGTAATCGGTGATAGGCTTGTAGAAATCCATTCTAACAGAATTTTGTATCTGAATCAAGCAGACGAGAGAGAAGAAAGTTGTATCGATAAAGTTAAAGAAACTAAACTGATACCTCTACCCTATTTTTTACAAAAATATATACACTACACAATCAGAAAGAGAACATGACGTCAGAATATCTATTCGTATTTCTTTTGTTTTTTATTGTTAAAGTAAAAATATATTTTTATTTTATTTAATTGAAACACTACAGGAATAAAAGCATTACATGACGTCAGGAACGGGCTATTCAAACTATCATGTCACCGCATAGTCACTGAAATCTCTCATCCAATAGAAATTCATGCTCGTCAAGAAGTTTAAACCTATTAAAGACACCGCTAATCCTATTGTTCTAAAATAAGAGATTAAATGATGTCATTAGCATCCCTTACCTAGCTTTTGTTTACACTTTTAAATTCCATTGTTTTCATTTTCAAAAGATTATCCAACACACCTGGCACTGCATCATGACGTAAACAACTCAAATATTTTTTCTTTATTTACCTATTATTATTATTATTTTAATTATTTTAATTAAGTATACTAGTCTTTTGTTCTTTATTGAAAAGGATTAAATGACGTCAGTAGCGTCACTCTTATCCAATTTTCTAAAATAAAAGAGATTAAATGATGTCATTAGCATCCCTTACCTACCTTTTGTTTTCAATTTCAAAAGATAATCCAACACACCTGGCACTGCATCATGACGTAAACAATTAAGTATACTAGTCTTTTGTTCTTTATTGAATAGATTAAATGACGTCATAGCATCACCCTTCCCTGAGCGCCCTCTAGAGTGGGTTATACCAGCACACCATACTACTGTACTCCTGTGTCACTGTGTGTTAAATATCATGGTTCCAAATTCTTGCATTCTCATGGGCTACACCGTTACATTATACTTTTTAAAGTTTTCTTTTAATATACCTGTACAAAATAAATAAAAATAGATAATGCTTTATGTACTCCTGTGTCACTGTGTGTTAAATCTCATGGTTCCAAAGTTCTTACATTCATGGGCTACACCGTTACATTATACTCTTACATTCTCAAGGGTCACACGGCTACGTTACCTTTTTTAATTTTCTATATTATACATAATAATGATGAAATAAGAAACACATCAAATCTCAATCAAACAAATCATCTATGTAGATTTCGTCTAGGTATCCATCGTCTGCAAATTGAGCATCTTCATTCATGGTGTCTTTATCATCTCTGTTCTGTCAGTTTGTACATTGACAAAGATCGGAGTATTTTATGTTCATTTTATTGCACTGACATCTGTCTTGATTGCACCCGGTCCAACCGCATTTGATGATCTCCATTAAACTATGCCTTATTATTTTAAATATACAGTTTTAATTGATAAGATTAATTTTTACATGAACATAATAATTCATACTTAAACAATATATTAATTTAAATGTAAATATAATGACATTAACGAATAAATAACAATAATTAAACATGTACATAACATCTATCACTACTACAATAACAAGATTATTATTTTTCAATCTTATAATCAATTTTATATAGCCGGAGTTAGTTTCGACCTAGGCAAACCTTTGCTAAAAGGGTACACTTTCTCCATCAAAAGGCTTTTTCTATGAATGGAATGACCTATTCGAAGCACGAACTCCTGTAGACCAAACCCAGTACCGTTACGATTTTCAATCGTACGGGAAGTCCACTCACGAAGCTAAGTGGGGTAGGGCCTGCACAGTCAGCACCCTTTTTTAAAGAATATTTTAAATATATTATATTATATATTTTTAATATATATTTATATATACAATGTGTCTGGGTAAGGTACTGACGGGACTACACTACACTTGGTAATGATAACTTATCATTGCTATCGATTTCGTGTCGATATAACGACGATAGCAAACAGGGTGGAAGCCAAAGTAAGGATGTTGTCTTATCACATAATCCTCGTATGTCTTTCCCTCATCCAAGAGGCATATTCTAGTTCCGACACAAGTTTGTCAGCTATATTTCGGTTTTGATTGTCTAAAACTATCCATAATTTGATACAAGTAACAATCTTCAAGAATCTGGTGCTGTAACTAGAATTGGAGTTTCATTCGCGGTGAAAACAACACTTTATTACAACACCGGCACACTGTCCGCCGCTAGTCGCCATGTTGCTGTGTTTACTGTTGTTGGCTGTACCACAACACGTGAAGTTATTGTAACAAAATCAAGTTAATAGTAGACTAAAAAATATTATTCTGTAATTGAAATACAAACTATATCTAATTATAATTTTTAAATTTGTTTTTAAAGCAGTAATACGAAGTTCGCAAATAATAAACTACGTATCAAAAATACAATTTTCGAACGAGTATAGTGACGTTTACAAAATATCGTGTGCTAATCTAGCGCAAAGAACTTTCGTAAGTTTAAACGTCACTTTCTCGTATTTGCAGAAGTTCTGACGGTCGAACTTTTTTTGGTGCTTTTAAATATTATTATAATAATTATCATAATGAGTGAAAGTATTTTGAAAATTTCGGAACGGGACTGAACGTTAGGATTTTCACCCCATGGCCTATTAATAGGGTTTTTGGCATGTATTCATATAACGATGACATACATTATTTATAACTTTATTTGTATTAACATAAGAATCAGTGGAGTAGAGTAAGAACTTATAGCAGTAATTTGCAATGCAAATACAAACAGTATTTATAATATGAAATCAGCAGAAATGTAATGAAAACAATAATAGTTTCATTATGCAATGTTAATGACAAAATATTCTTTTGGGAGGGAGAGAGGGAGGGACAACTGTAACGCGATAAAAAAAAAATTCACTGGAAATACCTAATGAATTATTCATTAAAAAAAACTTCGCGCATGCGTAAACCCTTAAATTCGCTGGTAATCAATTTTAAGGATTTTTTTTAATGCACGAAAAAAAAGTTGTATTAACAAAAAATAATTGTTGTATTGTATTGTTGATATGTATACCGGTATGAGAGTGAATCTTACAGGTACTCAAAGGTCCATATTCTCAAAATGTTCTTACATCAGCTCCAGCCATGGTGGGGCTGAAGTGATGTAAAGTCTCACGCCCCAGTACAAAGTTGAAAGTATCACGTAAAGCATTAGGTAAACTAGTAATTAAAATTTAAGAAAATATAAAAATTTTGAAAAGTAATAAAGTAATTAAAAATTGAAAACATCTGTACATACGAAGTTGAAAATATAAATTGCAATTATGTCTATGTTTTTGGTTTCTTTTATCTTTATTACTGCCGAACTGTGCTCAAGGAAACTGCATCACAGTCATTAAGTGACCAATAAATTTTATCTATCTGTAATAGTGTTCTCTATTATTTTCATTATAGTAGTGGTTTTATTTAGATACAAATGAAAGGAAAACTAATAGTAATCATAAATATGTTGTAGGAAGAGAATATACGAACAAATGTAAAACATGATTATAATATTAGTAGTAGACATTCTGCAGTTTAATGTGTATTATATGACATATCACTGCACAGTAAGCGCCATAATTGTTTAATATAAATGTATGCTTTATAATTCAACTTTAAAAAAATTATATCAACTTTATCCGGTTTACTGACATGAACACTCTGCTGTGTTATATGATATTAGCAGTGATCACGCTCAGAGGTAATTGACTTTATTTTAGTTTTTAAACCAATTAATAATTCATTTGTATATACTAACTTCATATTTTTCTTAAATTCTTTTTACTGTATTAATTAAATAGTAATTAAAATTTAAGAAAATGTAAAAATTTGGAAAAGTAATAAAATAAATAAAAATTGAAACATACGAAGTTGGAAATATAAATTGCAATTATGTCTACGTTTTTTGTTTCTTTTATCTTTATTACTGCTGAAGTGTGCTGTTAAGGAAACAGCATCACAGTCATTATGTGAGCAAGAAAGTTTATCTCTATCTGTAATAGTGTTCTATATTATTTTCATTATAGCAGTGATTTTTGTTAGATACAAATGAAAGCAAAACTAATAGTAATCATAAATATGTTGTAGGAAGAGAATATACGAACAAATATAAAACAAAATTATATATTAGTAGTAGACATTCTGCAGTTTAATGTGTATGATATGACATATCACTGCACAGTAAGCGCCATAATTGTTTAATATAAATGTATGCTTTATAATTATAGCAACTTTATCCAGTTTACTGACATGAACACTCTGGTGTGTTATATGATATTAGCAGTGATCACGTCCAGAGGTAATTGAGTTTATTTTAGTTTTTAAACCGATTATTAATTCATTTGTATATACTAACGTCATATTTTTCTTAATTTCTTTTTACTGAATTAATATATTACAGTACCTCAGAAATTGATAGGAATATTGTTGTAATCAAACACTGGATTTAAGTTGTTTTTATAATATGTATTATTTATATTGTGATTTTCAATATATTGTAGTTTGAAATGTAGGTTAAGGTTTTTATTACATTTTATATAATTAGCTTGTCTCATTTTAATTAAGAATTTTTGCGATAACTATTCTCAATAAATATTCTAAATCAATTATTTAAAACAATTTGTATATACGGTAATAATGCCATATTTTTCTAAATTAATTTTTGTATTATAATTTTATTTTCCTATCTTGTAAAGCGCCTTGAACATGAATATTCATGAAAAGTGCACTATATAGATTTGGTAAATAAATAATAGCTGCGACAGTGAAAAAAAAAGAATCGAGATATAAACAAGATATTAACATTGATGGATTAATTGAAGATATTAAAAATAATATTACAAATATTAATATTGATAGCTGAAACTAAAAATCATCAAGGTTATTAAAGTGTAGGCCTATGTTTTGGCAGCATAAACCTATATTATATAGTGTCTATTCATTTATTTGCAAAATCAATGCATATTTATCTAAATTTTCGCAAAGGATTATTTTCAAATAATTATTATCTTATGCAATCTACTTCCTTTAGCATCTGGGGATGAAAACAAGGTTTGTGTGATTGAGGGAAATCGAATAGAAATTCCAGCACCTTCAAACGAGGATAATTTAAGTATAGGGTCGGTGAACTGGTTCAATGGTAATGGCACGCACGCTAACAATACTATCGTTAACCTGAAGTATCCAATTCAAGGTCGCTTTTCCATCGATTTTTCTGAGCAAAACTACGTAGATTTGATTATAAAAAATGTAACCAAAAAAGATTCAGGATATTACACTTGCCAGGTTGTTGATAAAGATGCAACAACATCATGGACATCAACTTCTTATTTAGTTGTATATTGTGAGTAGATTATTATACATTATCATACTATAACTATTTTACGAATTAAGAGACGCTTACTATTTAATTTCAAAACAAAATTTAATGACAAGAAAGATCGACGTTTCGGGTCCATCAAGGAACCATTCTCAAGATCAAGTAAATTGAAAAAACAAAAAACAAATATACCAAGCAGTGACAGGAAGTAAGTAATTAATTTACATATCAATAGAGCCTACTGTGTGGAGCCATTAGTGGATCTAAGGAATAATTAGCCCTTCTTAGCAGATTAACTAGATAAACAGTTTGGCTTTGACTGAATCAGTTTGTTTGTTAAGTGTAGGTTCCAGTTCTTTGATCCAAAGCATTTTTTTTTTATTAAGCAAACTTGTTCTAACACCGTATCTAAACAACTTAAACAGCTTAGCTGTAAGATTAATAATGAAATTTTGCCAGTATTCACTACCAGGAAGATAGCTGAAATCTTGAAATCGAAAGAAAGTAAACCTAAAATTGTTAATGAACAATGCGTTATTTATAAATTTCAATGTGGCTTGTGCGATGCAAGCTATGTCGGCTACACTTGTCGACACCTTTATCAACGCATTGATAAGCACAGTAAAGGTAACATAGGACAACATTTAAAAGATCATTATATTAGTGCTACTGAAACTGTTAATTATTTCAAGGTTTTATCTAAGTGCAAATCCAAGTTTGATTGCTTAATCAAAGAAATGCTTTGGATTAAAGAACTGGAACCTACACTTAACAAACTGATTCAGTCAAAGCCAAACTGTTTATCTAGTTGATCTGCTAAGAAGGGCTAATTATTGCTTAGCTCCACTAATGGCTCCACACAGTAGGCCCTATTGATATGTAAATTAATTACTTCCTGTCACTGCTTGGTATTTTTGTTTTATAACTATTTTATGCTGAAAAATAGGTTGTTGAGAAGAACGTATTCACATCTTGAGTTTCATCTTCTTATTAAATTATATGATGTAAGTGTATAGATTATTGGTTACATCATTCTTTTTTAAACAATAATTTCTTTTCACTTTGTTTTTATTGTCTCAAAATTCATAAAACATAAAATCAATAGGATGATGACTTCAGACTTTGATTATCTAGGAAACAATGAAAAATGACTTATAAATTTATGATATTTTAATTGTTTCTGTTACAGTTATGGATCCTTCTATTATTTCAACAAATTGGAATAAGGAAAAGAACAAACGTGTAACTTTCTGCAGTTGGTCTAGAATTTATCCAGACAATGAACCTATTGTAAGATGGTTTCTTGATGGCAGTGAACTCAACACTACAAAAGCTAAATTCCTTTCGTATGGAGAAGAAAGAAAAGCAACACTAGTTATTCTTAACACATCTGAAAAAGATTTTGGGAATTACACATGTAGTACAGTATTACTGTAAATACAAATAAGGGTGTTATGAATAAGATTTCCAAAGGATTACATACAACCGGTGGGTGTATATTTTGATATAATCACATACACACGCACACATACACCCACCTCTTAGTCCTAACGTGTCACATTTCTTTTAATAAAAAAGAGGGTGTTGTTGCACCCACAAATTTGAAAACGCCCACAAATGTAATATTGCCCACACACGTGACAACCAGCGCTTACAAGTGTAAGAAACAATGCCCACAAATGCAATCACGATCATCGCCCACAAATGTGATAACGCCCACAAATGTGTTAACGCCCACAAATGTAACAACAAAACAAGACCTCTTCGCCCAAAAATGTAGTAATTTTGTTTTAAATTCGAATGTAGGTGATAAGACACAAAAACGGGAAAACCGCGCATTTTGTGACAGAAGCATGACATTTTGAGCGTTTGATTTATAAGGCGTGTGAACAACAAAATCAGTGGACGAGTGATTTTCTAAACGAAGGTTCTAGAATTATATTATGTGTCAAAGGTTATGTCATTTTCAAAATATATTTTATTGGAAGAAATAGAAACATGCATGTACTGTAGCCTATGAATATTTTGAAAAAAAAAAATAACTCCCGACCAGTGGTTGTCAAGATACAGATGTCCTATAAATATTTTTCCAACTATTGTGAATAATTTAAGCTAACTTACATATATGGGGCATGTGACTGAGGTATACTTTCTGCAATTCACTTTCGTCAAGTTCTCAAAACATTTTAAACACATTTGCTTGCCATTTCTTTCCGTAACTATAATCATTGCAAAAAAATATGGCGACTATTTTGAAATTTGTTGTTACATTTGTGGGCGTTATTACAATTGTGGGCGTTATTACAATTGTGGGCGTTTTCATATTTGTAGGTTCAACTGACGTATCACATTAAACGTGCGTCAAATACTAGTGTTGTATTGGCATACTGTAAACTGCGAAATGAATTGGACTCAGTCAGATTCAAACTTCCAAATAAACTATCGAAAGCACAGTTGGTTAAGGCATTTTTTTTTACATTTCAATTTCAAAAGACATTGATTTATTTCCATAACACCAACAAAATATGCAATGCAATATGATATAAGATAAAGACGAAAGCAATCTATGGAAGAAGGCATGATCCCAAGAAGATAAAGATCTTGTGCTGGGCATGCCGTAAAGGAAATGAAAGTTGAAAAATCATAAAAAGGAAATCAAAGAAAAAAACAATAAATAAATAAATAAATAAATAATTAATTAAATAAAAAATAAATATAAAAAATTTACAAATAAGTAAATAAATAACAACTGAAGTTCATTTAAAAGCAGAACAAATCGAATTATGACTAAGGATATGATAAGTTATTAGTATGATATTAGGTGTAGTTTGATTTTCATTGAGAATGTTTTAAGAGAAACAGCATTAAGAATTGGAAGAGGGAGATTCTTCATCATTGAAGTTCCTGAATATTTAATGTTATGCTGAAATTAATGAGTGTTGTGGGAAGGTATGTGAATATGAGTTCTAGATCCGTTTGGGTAATTGTGAATAGAGTAATTGGGAATAAACATATTGCATGAATGATTTGATAGGTTCACATTTAGAGGGGGTTCGACTTTTTTTCATAAAAACGCCAAAAAAAAAGGAGTGGGGGGTCCTCCCCCGAAATTTTTTTTTTCTTAGATGGCGGGAAATGAGTCGGGTAAACTTTCTCATTCTTATTACAGTAAATAGGCCTATTTATTTATGTGTGTATACGTACATAAAAAAAAATAAGTTGCTTACGTATTCTTTTTTTCCATGAATGGATAACCCCAAAGAGGAAGAGGGGTCCGGGAAAATTTTAATCACTAAATGCCGGAAATGAGCTTTCCCGAATTTTGAGGTGTCTTTTAATCACTTTTAAGTTCTTCAAATTTCAAGGTTTTCCCCCTCTTGAAAACGGTAAGGTAAACTTTCTCATTCTTATTACAGTAAATAGGCCTATTTAGGTGTGTATACGTACATTTAAAAAAAATTGAGTTGCTTACGTATTCTTTTCTCCATAAATGGATAACCCAAAAGAAGAAGGGGTCCGAGGGGCCCTCCATGGGAAGAAAATGAAAACTAGATGGCAGGAAATGAGCTTTCCCGACTTCTGAGGTGACTTTTAATGACTTTTAAGTTCTTTAAATTTTAAGGTTTTCCCTCGGGTAAACTTTTCATTCTTATTACTGTAAATACTAGTAGCCCTACTATGTGTGTATGTACAGTACATAACAAAAATTGAGTCGCTGCATACATATTCTTTTTTCAATAAATCGATGAACCCCAAATAAGATGGTGGTCGGGGGTCCTCTCCAGGAAAATGTTGGTTCTTAGATGGCGAAAAATGAGTTTTCCAGACTTCTGAAGTGTCTTTTAATCAAAATTCAAGGTTTTTCCCTTTTGTATTACAGTAAATAGGCCTATTTGTGTACCGGTACACAGGGATTTTTTATTTATTTTTTAATTTTTTAAAATTTTTTTTCCAAGGGAGGTCAGGACCCCTGACCCCCCCCCCCCCAGATCCACCTTTGGAAAAATAGAATGTTGAAATAAATTAATGTCCGTGAGTTTGAGAAGATTTAATTTGGAAAATAAATGTGAAGAATGAGGTTAGAATAACGGTTGGGGCAACATTTTTGCACTCGCAGACTGCTCCTCTGAACCTTTACAAATAACGCATAATACAGAACCTGTCTCTTATACACATCTAGATGTGTATAAGAGACAGTTAGTGGAAAGCTCTTATTAAGGGCGTGTTGATACCAAATGTACTAGAAGGCTCCAGTCAAGTTACGATGCCGTGTAAGTAATCAACAGTTGAAGGGAATCTGAAAACTATAATGTGGAACGAAGTTGATGACTCAGGAAATGATGTAAATATAGTTATTGATTCTATACATAAAGTAAATGGGCGTTACAAAGCTGACGACAGAACTGTAGCTAATCTGATCATCAACTAACCAACACGAGATGATTCTGGATGGAGGTTCAAATGTCTTTTATTTTTTTATAACCCCCTGGCCATTTTGGACCCTTTATCGCTGCTAAATGTATTGTGCTAGAATAGTTTTAATTACCGATATTGAGCCTGTAGTTTAATCATGTAAATAGTAATAATAATAATAATAATAATAATAATAATAATAATAATAATAAGCGAATTAAGAGCTTGTGCTATATAAGAATAAACTATTATTATTATTATTAGTATTATATTGACAATAATACTACTAATAATAATAATTAAAATAATAATAATAAATACAATAACAATAACACAATCACCCTTCAATGGAAAAACAACTTTCACACTTTGTGCTATTTTGCAAACTAAACGGAAGCTTGATTTGATTTTTTTTATTAGATCTAGATAAACCAGAAGTCATTGTATCTCCAAGCGTTGTATGTGAAGGCAACTCGTTTACCTTAACTTGCAGTAACATCAATGTTAACCCATCTACACCGATACAAGTCACGTGGTTAAAAGACAACATCATCATTAGCAACGATAGCTCAAGGTACGAAATATATGAAGATTTTAATAGAATTCGAATTTCGTTCGCATCTGTTGATGACAGTGGAAATTACCAGTGCAGAGTAAAAAATGACGCACACAGAAAAGGAAGGTCAAGTTTAGAGCTAAATATATCAGTCTGTAAATCATGTGAGTACCACCATGATCAATGAGTGATAGAAAATCTTTATTAAACGCCTCGGCGCAATACTCAATAGCGGTGCTTATTGGATTACTGTATTTAAATTATTATAATATTTAGAACAAGAAGCATCATCACTGTATATTTTTATAGGTCTTCCGTTTAAGATATACACTTACACGGTTCTTGCCGTTACCGCAGTTACAGCATTTATTCTTGGTTCTTTTCCAACTTGTCTAATATGCCACTGCATCCGTGTAAGTATTGACGTATTTCAACTCAAAATTAATAAAGTATGGAAATATTATAATGTCATTGGATTTTATTGTATTAAAGTTGTTTAACCATGTGCAATATGGCTCATGTGTACGTTAAACTAAAACGTAAAGTGCTTGGGAAAAAGAAGAGAATTGTCTTCCGAAGTACCTCACTGGAGATATGTTTTCGGAATTATTGTGTTATGCTTGGGTGTGATTCACACCAAAAATACTCTTACTTCCCGCTATTTGGTAACTATAGAGCCTAACCAGAGAAAGTTTATTGAAAAAGAGGACCACAGAGAAATTTCTTTACTTCCAAATAAAAAAAAATATTGTTTATTCTACTCATTTAGAAAGGACAAGATCGTCACCAGTATCAGATGCATCAGAACAAAACATTTCTGTTGAATTCTGCGGAATACAGTAGCAAAGCTTTACACAATGATGATGGTTCTGCAGCCAGAAACGCCCCGAATGAGAAAAATGAGCATCACTCTAGATTTGACTTCAACGTCGTTTATTCGGATCCGATATATGATGTAATAAATGCTGACGAATACGAGCAAAATAAGCCTATTTAATTATGCAGCTGCTGAAGTAATTGCAAAATCCATAATAGTCTATACTTATCTATTGCATTGAACTCGGAAAAGTACTACATTACTTAAAGTTAGCTATGGTTGTTCCTGTGGGGAAAAAAGTATTAAAACAGAGTGTCGTAACTAACAGATTTGTGTATGCTTATTTTTTTATTGAAAATCGTAAAGGGAATTGTTTATGCTCAAGTTTATGAGTACATCCTAAAACTGTATTAAGCCTGGCACTCACTGCGCCAGATGGTCATCAGCCGAATAGTTTACATCAATGATAACTGCTATTTTGTCTCGACAAAATTCTAATTTGTTTAGACAAAAACTCAGATTTGCCGATGCACATTTTCCCGTGAACTGTATAAATGATCACTGTCGACAGGTGGCGTAATGAATTCCTTTGTTAAATTGAAATCGAACACACACTGAAAGTATAGACTCCTAAGTGGGGCGTGTCTATTGCTTGATATCCTTTTTTTGTTTACTAATTTCAACTCATCCAACGTTTTTTGGGGCTTTACTACCCCCACTAGGACCAATTTCAAAAGGATTTAGGCGATGCCTGACAATGCGAACTTTGCTCTTGACAGAAACATCGTACCCCCGTTGGGCAAAATCCTGTCGCCAACCTTCATCATATGTACTGTTAGAATTTTTAATTGCAGATTCACAGTGATAGGCTATATTGTTGTACGTTTAAAACTTATTGTACTTTTTGTCTGTATGCATGCTTGAGTAACCTCTAATAACCTCACATAGTGAAGGCTCCGTGTAACTAATTATGCAGACATGAAATTCAAGGTGTTGTGTTAACTCATATATATGATGTCTAATAAAAACGGTTCTTTTTTTACATACATTTGTTATGTTTATTATACTTGAAAGACCACTTTGATTTATCAGCTATTCAGTTTGTTACTTTATTTTATTATTGTATAATTTGTTGCTGTATGCAGAAGTACCGTATTAAAGCATGATCAGCTAAACTTATTTTGCTTTGTAGCTGTATGTGAATCATCGTCTTTGTTGCATTTAAAGGAGTGTGGGCTCTACAATATTACCGGAGTGTAGGCTCCGTTACAATAAATCAAAGTGTTTTGATATGGAAGAAGTCAAAGTGTTTTGAGATGGACAAAATCAAGGTGTTTTGATACGCATAGTATTTGGAAACAATCGGCATAGCAGCAAGCAATGTATCTTCTGTGTTGACGGAAGTGAGTCGGTCTACACTTGTTGGGCCAAGCATGTACCTTCATGGTTCACAATGCCTAATCAAGTTTTTGTTATTAATGCCCCAAATCCTATTGTTTCAGCATCTCATCCTCCTGTTTCAGTGCATCATCCTCCTGTGTCAGCGTTCAAGCATCAACCAACATGTCAAGCCTTTCTTCCAAATATTGATCCATATCCCAATATTTCTACGATTAATGTTAATAGATCTACAACTCAAGTAACGATAGCATTTCATACCTATGTATGCTAACAATACACAATATCCTGACTATTATATGCCTTCTCATACGACTCATAATGTTGGTGTAACTCAAGGTTCTACAGATACCTTTATGATGAAAGAATTGATTGATTCACTCCGTTTGCCTGCCATACATGTTGACAATTTGATGGTGACCCTTTGAAGTTCCCTATGTGGGAGGCATCATTTACATCTTTAATAGAATCTAAAGCAGTGCCGATTCACGAGAAATTAAATTTGCTTGGGCAGCATTTAAATGGTGAGCCGCAAAATATGATAGGTAATGATTTGTTACTACAGTCCGAAAATTCGTATCATCTTGCTCGTAAGAACTCAGGGATAGGTATGGAAATAATGCGGTTGTGTCAAAGCCTATTTATCCAGACTTGAGAATTGGCCGAAGATTAATCATATTAATGCTAAAGCTTTAAGAACTTATTCTGATTTTCTAAATAAAGTTCTTGTTTCTTAGCAAAGAATTCCCGACTTAGGGGTGTTAGATTACCCACAGAAAATGTCAAGTCCATTGTTAAAATTCCATGTTATATTAAGAGCAAGTGGAGAAAAGTAGTACAATCACACATGAATGATAATGGTTCTTTTCAAGTTTCTTAGTTTTTGCACAATTTTTGCGGATGAGAGCCAAAGAAGCCAATATTCCTGTCTTCGATCAACCTATCACACCCATAACTCGGCCACCTGTGAAAGCAGACTATCGAAAACCTCAAACCCGTAAAAAACCCCCAGCTCACACTCTCACTACTACGGCTAAGTTGACGTGCTTGTACTGCCAGGATGAGCATCACATAGATGCCTGTAGTGCCTTTGATAAGATGCCTCGACGCGACAGAGACGGTTCTTCATGGATGAGAAGATATGTTATGGTTACGGTATGTCCAAAGAGCATAAAAGGTACAATTGTAATAATATTGTCAAGTGTAAGCATTGTGGTTACAGTCATCTATCTTGTTTACACATACATAACAATGCAAGCACCTCTCATTGCGTTACCGTATGAAATAAAAAATACAGTTACTGATAATTCGATGATCCAGTGTAGTTAAATTAATTCACTAAATCCTCAAAAGGAATTACGTATGTTACGTATGTAAGAAGCTTTGGGTTGTAGGAGAGGATACACGCCTGCAGGTATCCACTATACACTACCAGTCGTCCTTGATAGCATGTAAGACATTAAAGCACTTGGAAGTCGTTAGTTTCGACCGGAAAACAGTCACCCCTTTGCCTAACGTGTACTCACGAGGAAAAGCCCAGTAGACAGAGCACAGACACCAACTCCAAGCACAGCTTAGAAATGGAACCACCTTAAACGAATTACTGGCAACATTTCGCCTTATATGCCTAACATCGATGTGTGCTAGTTGATTGGCAACAATGCACCCAAAGGTGATAGGGGAATTGTTGGAACTATTTTCCAGCAAGATCCTGAAGTAGTAGTTGCAAACAGAATTATTGGTTCAAATGAACCTTGTAGTATCACGCCAAAGGATCGGTTGGTGAGTCAAAAATCGGGTAAAGAAATGATTCTATCTATGTATGAACTTGCTTTTACAGATTACAATTAAACCCAACATCATACTATGTCTACAGATGATTTGAAATTCATGAATATCATGGATGATAATATTGTTAGACGTTCTGATGGTCATTATTAGATGCCACTGCCTTTGCGTAGTAATAGGCATTTTTCGTTTTGACTACGCGGCCAGTCTACTACGAACTAATAGAGCGTAACAGACATCTGCGCATGCTCACAAACCTTACTGGCTAAATTTGGCGTAGTGGCGACTACCCTAATACTGACCAATCAGATCACCGGATTGTTTAGTAAACTGCTGGTAACTTTTTTGTTGGGGGTTGCAATTTTCATCGCATCCGCGATCGAGCATTATTCGTTTATAATGAATTAATTATTAAAACAAGTGAGTAATTAAATGTTTTATATAAAGGCCTATTTATACACATGCAATAAATGAGGAATGAATAGTCACAGCATAAATTTAGGTAAATCAGGGGATAGTGAAAAAAGAGCCTTAGGCCTAGGCTAGCCTAGCCTTGTCAGGGTGGATTTCGGGTAGGAGAAAACGCATTATCTGGTGCCGCTAGCTAGGGCATCCGCCCTTGATATCGTGAATCAAGTCTTGCTAAATTAAAATACCTGTTTAAAATTGTTATTTATTTGTACATCATCGTTGCATTTGGCAAATTGCCTGAGCAGGCCTGACACCCCTCTTCTCCCGGTAACGACTCTTTTGACACCTAGGGCCTAGGCTAGGCTGGCCTAGCGTAGCCTTGGTAGGTCTAGATCCTAGCCAACAGCGAAACATCACTCAGTGTTTACTGGAAACTTTTAATTTTGTATACAGTATTTGGCTAAAGTTTTTTTTTCACATTTCCCTTTTCAAATATAAAACAAGGGAACATTGTTCTCTGGTAATAAAACCATGGTCGACTAACTCCCCTCCGTAGGCGTACGTGTGTGCTGCGTCGTCGTAGTCGCCTTTAAAAAAAACGAAAACAGCTCTATTGGTCTACTACGCGAACAGTGTCTTGGCGTTGCCGTCACGCTCCATTAGTTCGTAGTAGACTGGCCGCGTAGTCAAAACGAAAAATGCCTAGTGTTAGCATGCCCAACGATAGAACTATGGCTGTTAAAAAACTTAGTTAAAACTCAAATTTCAACATAATCCCAAGTATAAAGAGGATTATGTAACGTTTATGCATGGTGTACTGAATAACTGTGTTGAAAAAGTGCCTGATAACGAAATTAATTTGGATAATAGTACAATTAAATACGTCCGTCATCATGGTGTTTATCACCCCCAAAAAACGAGATCAAATTAGAGTTGTATTCGATTGTTCAGCAGAATACGCTTGAACATCCCTTAATGAATGCTTACTACCTTTAAGGTGCAGACTTGGTGAATGCCTTATTAAGAGTCCTATCTCGTTTTATAAAAGAAAGAGTAGCAATCCAGGCTGATATTAATGGCATGTTTCACCAGTTTTTCGTTTCAGAACAAAACAAAAAAGAATACTCTTCGTAAACTATTAAGATAACACATTATATAATAAATAATAACAATTTTGATTTGTAAAGCGCAAAATACATAGGTCTCTATGAGCTAGAAATTTGCAAATTAAAATATACTAAAGAGATGAGTCTTGACACGATTTTTAAATATCTCAACAGAAGGAGACTCACAAACAAAGATAGGCAAACTGATGGCGTCTCTATGGGGTCACCGTTGGGCCCAGTCCTAGCCAATATTATTATGACAGAACTTAAGAAAAAAAGTTATTCCTAATCTTGTTGCTAATGTTATATTGAAATTCTATGTTAGATTTGTTGATGATACTCTTGTTTTAGCTAAGCTTTCCGATGTCCCACTAGTACTTAACTCACTCAAATATTTCCACCAGAATATTAACTTTACTTTTGACGAGACATTTGAATGCTGTAACATTAATTTTCTTGATTTAACATGCACAACCAATGGTGAAATAGGAGTGTATCGTAAGAAAACACATACTGGTCAATATATTCATTTTTATAGCTTTGTTCCATGGACTCATAAAATATTTTGGGTTCGTAGCCTTTTATCTAGAGCATAGAGAATATGCTCGCCTGTGCTATACTTTACCAGTGAAATTGAAAGAATCAAGAAGATGATGCTATGGAATGGTTTTCCTAGATATGTTGTCAATCGGTTACTTAAGCAGCTAAAACCAAAGCCGAATAATAATAATAATAATAATTGTGGCTTATATAGCGCATTATGCTAAAGCCTCAATGCGCTTAACAGTAAAAACAAAATTCGGGGAAAAAAAATAAGAAAAATACAAGTTAAAAAGTTGAGTTTTTAAAGCTGCCTTAAAATCATCAATGGAAGTTGCCTGTCGGATTTTATTGGGCAGAGCAATCCAAAGAAAGACAGAAGCCAAAGAGGAAGAACGACTACCATAATGCTTTGTCGACGAGCGAGTGGAATGAGCAAGTAGAGACTCTGAACTAGATCACAGAGACCTCTTAGGAATGTAAGGATGAATGAGTTGTGAAATAAACATTGGCGAGGAATTATGAAGTGCTTTGAAAACAAATAATAAAATCTTGTAAGTAATTCTCTGTGTTACAGGAAGCCAATGAAGGTGCCTCAACACAGGAGTAATATGATCCCTAATTGGGCTTAAAGTGACCAAACGGGCAGCTGCATTCTGAACTCGCTGAAGTTTTGAAATATCCTTAGCTGGCAATCCATAAAGCAATGAGTTACAACAATCCAGCCTTGATGTTACAAAAGCATGAACGAGAATCTCAGTTGATCTAGGATCAAGATACTTCCGGATACTCCAAATTCTACGAATTGACTGAATCCCAGCTTTACAGATGTTGTGTACCTGATTAGACATACTAAGGGAAGAGTCCATAACAACTCCCAAGATTTCTACAGGACAGCGAAGGCTCAATGAATGCATCTCCTATTTTGATAGAAGGAGTCCAGCGAGCAGGCTTAAAACATGATGAAAAACGAATGAGTTCAGTTTTTGCATCATTCATTATAAGGTTGTTGGACTGACACCAAGATCGAACTTTGGCTATGCACAATTCTAGTCTACTGACAGCAGCATCGTGCTGATCTGGATGGAAAATAACATAGAGCTGCGTATCATCAGCATATGACATACACTTCACATCATGTGAAGCAATAATTTCGAGCAGCGGAGTTGTAAATAGAATAAATAAAATTGGCCAAACAAACGAGCCTTGGGGGACACCAAATGTAAGTGAAGTGGGATTTGACATAACATCCTTGATAGCAACAGACTGAGACCTATTCTCTAGATATGATGCAAACCATTGGTGGGCGATACCAGAGATACCATAGCGCGAGGATAGACGGTTTAGTAACTGCTTATGATTGATGGTATCGAAAGCAGCACTAAAATCCAAAAGGACCATTAAAACCTCATTATGGTTATCAAGTGCAATCTGAATATCGTTCTGGGCATAAAGAAGAGCAGATTCCACACTATGATTTGGTCGATAGGCCGATTGTCTAGAAGCGAATAAACCATTGCTGTTAAGATAAGATTGCAGCTGATTGTATGCCACCCTTTCGATGACCTTCCCAAGGAATGGAAGATTGGAAATAGGTCGAAAATTTGAAAGTTCTTCAGCATTCAATGATGGCTTTTTCAACAATGGAGTAATGCAGGCATGCTTAAGCGAAGATGGAAATAAACCTGAGCTCAAGGAAGTGTTCACAAGTTCAGTTATAATAGTGGGTCGAGAGAACATGAGGTAATTGAAGATGATATTATAACCTCCAAAACTTCCTCTTCAGAGACAGCAACAAAATGAGAAAAGTCACTTGTGCAAGACGTTCGTTTTGCAAAGATGTTCGTTGTATTTGGTACATTGGCCTTGATACAGTTGTTTATCTACCAAAAGACCAGATCTCAACCACTTGCGTTCTAAACGTCGGCGTTCAACCTTCATTTTATGGTGGTCGCACAAATACCATGGAGCATGAGGTCTAAGCACAAATGAACGCTTCATAAATAAAAGTTCGTTTTGCATATCCAATGAAAAAGTATTGTGCTACCTCCTAGAATCTTTATCACTGTAATAGTGCATTCGAAGTACAGATCATCTACTAAGTCTTGCTAACTGCTAGGGCTTTTACCCTCAGTCTGCAATATCACTTTAGTATATTTGGTACATAAATCTTGGGTATAGGCTACTTGGCTCTACCTCCTCCGACCATCTATAAATGAATACAACATTTATATAAAATGGTATGCTAATGGTATTTCTTTTCTATCAAAATACGCTTTAACATATTATACATAGCATATATCTATATATGTATATACATATTGAAGGTAAGTATTCCCATAACATATCAAAATACATGCACTATTAGTACTACTACCCTATATGCCAATATGTAGATATTCTGATTTATCAACTATTAACAGTACTCACGGTCAATTCTTTACTTCATTTCTTGATTCAAAAATACTGTGAAGCTCTCTTACTTCAGCTATCACTCACGTATAATTACTTTAAGCTTTTACATATAAGCCTTGTACTTTTACCTTAAAATGTGCCTCGACTGATATGTCCTTTAACCGACACTCCTCAGTCCACATATTTCCTTTAAGATATTCTCTCTTCAACTCCTGGCTAGATACCTTTAAACTAACCATTTTAAATACATTTGCATACTTTTACACTCCACTTAAATGCACGAATCCTACACTGCCACTTTGCCTTAACCTCATTAATATTCATGTAACTTATTTCCATTCACAGACTGTTTTAACTTGAGTCATACAACTATGCATATTCATTAGTTCACGATTCAGTTAGCAGTGCTGCAAAGTAGAATGAAATATCCTAAATATGGTGACAACACCCTATTTAAGAATTTCATTGTACTTTAGCAGTTTTCAGGAATGAATGAATAATTTTCTACATCATATTTAATTATTATTTTAAACATGACTGTCACTTTAACAATTTTATCATAATTAACCATTATAACAATATAACTCTTAATATTCTTACTTAACAATTACAGTGTACATTTCTTCTCAAATTAGCATTTCCTTGTTTAAACATACAATAAATATAACACCATTTCCATATATATTAATTTTGTCACAAATAACCCTTTTCATACAAAAAAATAATATAGGTTTCTCTTTCCCACAACATTCCCTTACTCACCAATCCTTCCACATCAAACACATTTCTTCTACACCTTTCAACCAAATACATTCTTTTAAGCAAAGTTTTGTTTATTTTTTTTAACTTGTCACAACTAACAATCAAAACAACCAATTTCTTGCATTCTTCGATCGAACTAAATTCAGAGTTTGGCTTTTCAACTAAACATTCAGCTTCCCTCAAAACGAACAAAACACTTCTATTCGGATACCTTTTAACGTCATGTTCAGGACGACGAACTCAAACATCCCTTCCTCAAACTGAAAAAAAACTCTTCTTTTTGGATACCTTTTAACGTCATGTCCAGGACGACACACTCAAATTCACATTTTCTCCCTTCCTCAAGCAAATTATTATAATACTTTGGCACCCAGAAATATATATCAAAACACTAACACTTCCGTATCTCAAATCACTTTTATTTCCAATGTAAACCCTATTACATGTTAACATTTAGATTTAAACCCATCTACAATCTGCTGAGTAGATCTGCACCAACGTTATCACTTCCCTTTATGGCTCTAATGACGAATGTATAAGGCTGCAAGGCAAGAGCCCACCTCATTAATCTACCATTTGCAACTTTACTTGTTTTTAGATACGTTAATGGTTGGTGATCTGTCTCTAAGACAAATTGACGCCCATATAAGAAAGTTTCAAATTTCTTAATCCCCCACACAATCGCTAAACATTCCTTTTCGATCGTCGAGAAGTTCTTCTCCCTTGAAATGAGTTTTCGACTGGCATACGCAATCGGGAATTTTTCTTTACTTTTTTTTGTAGCAGAACTGCCCCTAGCCCTATGTCAGATGCATCTGTTCTAAAAATGAAACCTTTAGTTAGATCTGGAAGATGTAAAATAGGGTAGTTAGTTAATCTCTCCTTCAGTAACCTAAAGGCATTTTCGTGTTGTTGCTCCCAACATAACTTTTCCGGTTCCTTATTCCTTGTTAAATCAGTAAGGGGTGTTGCGATGGTTGCGTAATTCGGCACAAACTTCCTGTAATAATTTGTTACTCCTAAAAACGACCTAAGTTGTTTCTTTGCTGTTGGAAGACTAATACCTAGAATGCTTTCTATTTTCTTGGCCCTTGGAAGTAACATACCATTTTCGACCACATAACCGAGAAATTCAACCTGTTGTTGTCCCACAAAACATTTACTTGGTCTAGCAGTCAATGCTGCACCCCGTAACCTGCAAAATAACTCTTCAATAGACCTTACATGTTCCTCCCAAATTGTGGAATAGATTAATATGTCATCAATGTAGTTTACTACACCATCCATCCCCCTTAACAAAGAACGCATAATCCTGTTAAAAGAGCATGAAATACCTACCAGACCGTGGAAAAAGTTAGGAGTAGACTTGTTTGCCCTTGATGGTTCCAATTACCTCATTCTCTGCGATTATTACTCAAAGTTTCCAATCGTCAAATATCTACGCAGCGGTACTACAGCTAAAACAGTCATCAACGTGTTAAGAGAAGTTTTTGCAGAACACGATACCCCAGATGAAATTGTCAGTGATAATGGTCCGCAATTTGACTCCGACGAGTTTGAGCAATTTGCAGAAAGTTGGTGCATTACTCATGTCAAGACATCACCACGATATAGTCAATCAAATGGATTCATCGAGCGCCAAGTACAGACAGTAAAGAATACGCTAAAGAAAGCTACTGAATCTAAGGAAGGCCCACAACGCGCTCTATTGATACTCAGATCAACGCCTACCGACAGTAGACTCCCATCTCGTGCGGAAATCTTGAACCAAAGAGTCTACAAGTCGAACATGCCAATGCGAATCTCTGGCGGTCTTAGCGAAGTCGATAGCGCACTCGCTGACCGTCAAGCAACACAAAAACGCTATTATGATAAACACGCGAAACAGTCGCAAGCCCAAAAAGAGGGGGAAAGTGTTAGAGTAATTAACAATGAAGCAAATCTACGCAAATGGGAACCTGCGACAGTGTTAAAGAAACGAAGTGAGCCAAGATCGTACGATGTTGAATTGTCTGATGCATTTATCCTACGCAGAAGTAGTCGCCATATTAGGAAACCTGCGAGATTTGCAAACAAATGATTCTTAAACATTATTGCATGTTTGACTATGCTTGACTTTTGAACTGATAGTTATAATTGAACTGATAATCTAGACAAGTGAAAGTTTCTGTTATTTCTTTTTATTCCATTTTATTGCTATTAATCTTTTTAAAACACCCCATACTTTTAAAGTCAGAAGTCATTCAAAGTTTATGTTTTGTTCCATATGCTCATGCCTTAATATATTCATAATTGACTTGTCATACCAGTTTGTTTCTAACCAAACCTCTATTGCAATAGTGACTGGAATTTATCTTTCAGTAAAGGGGGTGTAATGATAATAACCAGTACCATCGCTAGAAGGGTATAGCGCCCCCAGTGTTAATAAGTCATTTAGTTAATGATCACCAGACGTTGTACGGCATGGCATGGTTAGTCAGCCATCTTGAGTTTAGTTATTAAAGTACGTAGTTAAGCAGTTTACCCAGTTGTATTATACTTCATTATCGTCATTATTCCCCATCGAATATCGTCACAGCACACTTCTGTAAAGGTGCGTATACTATAAATATTACCTCCATACATGGTTGGACGAATTGTGATTAGGGGCCTAGCACTCGTCGCGGTACATTATTGCGTATGTTAAGTCGGGGAGAATTATGGATTTATATATTTGTGACATTATTGAATAGGGTAAAAAATATTTCAATTTATTGAAGATTCCTATTACCTTTGAGACTTTATTTGCGATGGCATCAATATGGTTATGAAATGATAGAAATTCATCAAGATTAACACCTAGAAATTTTATAGGAGTTACTCTTTCGAGTACAGAATTATTAATTGATAATTGTACATTAGTAAACTGAAATGTACTATTTCGGCCTCTAAATATGATATATTTTGGTTTTTTTTGGTGTTGACTGTCAGCTTATTTGCTATAAACCATGCTGACAGGCGGTGTAATTCATAGTTCATCATATCACATGCATATGTAGGTTCATTATGTTTTAGAAACATATTGGTATCATCCGCAAAGATGATGAGTTCTATATCTTTGCACACCAAAAAAATGTCATTAATAAATAATAGGCACAAAAGATGACCAAGTATGGATCCTTGCGGAACACCAAGAGTCAGTTCTCTTTTTACGGATTCCCCAGATTCTATAGCAACATATTTTGTTCTGTGGGCTAAGTAACTTTTGTACCAATCTAATACACCCCCCCCCCCCGTATGCCATAATATCCATAATATTTCATTTTTTCAATAAGTAATTTGTGATCAATCGTATCGAATGCTTTTGATAAGTCTAAAAATACACCTATAATAAATGATTTGTTTTCAATAGCTGACGTTATTTCTCCTATGGTTTGTAATAGGGCGTGAATTGTAGAGTGTTGTTGCCGAAAACCATATTGAGAACTGTTTATTATGTGATATTTGTTAAGAAAGGAAATAGTCTGATCGTAGACCACTCTTTCGAATATTTTTGAAAGACAGGGTAAGATTGTTATGGGTTGATAATTATCAATGTTATGTTTATCGCCACTTTTGAATACGGGTATAGTTTCGCAATTTTTAATTCATCAGGGAAACAACCGGTTGTAAGTGAAACGTTTATCATGTGTGTAATCAATGTTTGTAATGATCTAGAGAAGTTTCCATACGTTTGATTTGCGTTATTTGAACTTAAATCATCTTCCCATTTTTGCTTTTGTAGTTCATGTTTAAAAAAATCATTGTTATATTTTGTATTTTTACGTATAAATACATATTTATTGTCATTATTTTTGTAGTTCTTTTCGGATGTGTCTATACAAAATATGGGGAAATGATCAGAGATGTCTGAATAAATGATTTCAGTATTAATGGAATGTGTTTGATAGGAGTTTGAAAAATATATTATCTATTATGGTAGCAGTAGTTTCTGTGATTCTCGTTGGTTTGTTTATGAGAAAGGAAAAAGACTGAGATTGAAGATTGTCTAGGTGAGAAGCTATATTGCTATCTGTCATGTGTTGGCTTATATCTAATTTGGTGTCCCCACTAATGTATGCTATTTTATTTTCATTATTTATTGTATGCATAACTAATGATAACTGTTCAGTGAAGGTTTGTTCATTTGTATCAGGGGGTCTATATACAACACCACATGATATTATCTTATTATGTACTTTAACGTCAATAAATATAGATTCAGCTTCGGACAATATCAATGGAAGGTCACCACGTATTTCAAAACTTAGTTTATCCGATATGTATAGGGCGACTCCGCCACCTTTACGTCTTACCCTGTCTTTGTGAACAAACGTAAAATTTGGGATTTCATATAATGACATTGTACAATTGTTTGAGATCAATGTCTCTTCTAATGCTATAATTGAAAAATTATGATTTAAAGAGGAAACCAATTGTAAAATGTCGTCAAACTTGTTTACCATACTGCGACAGTTTAGGCTTAGTATAGAGAAATAATCATCTTTGAATGAATACTAAAACTACGATTGAAATCATCAATCTGGTAATACTTAGTTTCTTCGATGTTTTCATCATGGTCATCATTATTTAAATCGATCATATTAATGATATACAATATCTCAAAGTATAACAAAATAAAAAAAATAAAACCGAAAGATTAATGATAAGAACTCAAATCTGAGCCTACAACATGTTCACTTGGAGAAATTAGGAAAATATTAAACTAACTTAATACCGTAGTGACTGTCACTAATTCAAGCCAAGAATAACCAAGCGTCAGAGTCACCGGGCCGACGCACCTGTCATTTGAAAAGCTGGTCGATAGAACCAGAAAACAGGTAATATGCCTGATGAAAGCCGTTCGGGTTATTTAGCTCAGGTGCAAGAAAACAATAAAACAAGACAAATGTTGCAGACTTGCAGTGAAATATGACGTCATCACTCCAGTATCTTATTTACAGTAGTGACGTAATTAAAAGTTAAGTAAGAAAATACTGGGTAGCTATGCTTATGCCGATTGTAAATATGGCATGACGTAAAATTGCTGCTATTAAGAAACATTATAATATGGCTGAATCACCAATAAAGTAACATTGTCCTTTTTGTATTAGAGCAAGTTTTATTTTTGTGGAATGGAAATATGGGGAAGGAATCTCCTTTCTATGACAAGAAGGTAAACATAGAGAATGAAATACCTTAATAGAGTAACAAGACATCATGCCATTCCTGTATACAGTCTCCCGTGACTATCAGCGCAAGCATAGTTGCAAATATAAGAAATATATAAATATCCAGTCACGGTATGTAAAAGTAAACGTACAATATTTTCTTTTTTATTCCTTAGAATTTTAATTTGCCTCATTAGTTTATTTTAGTGGTAGCTTGTAGGGGTTACCGTCGATGAAAAGCTGGCCGTTTCGGAAGATGGGTTTTTTCTTTTCAGCGTAAGCCTGGGCCATGATTCCAGCTAATTCTCGTTTTTTTCTTAACATCTGCCTCAGGTAAATCTTCCGTTATATATATTTTTGATGTTTTTTCTTGAGTTTTGCTTTCCCTTCGATCAGTACTTTATTTCTCTGCGGCCGATAGAGGAACTTTAATGTGTCTCGGTTTATCCACTTGACGTTTGCCCGTTCGAAGACAATTTTCGATTGTAATGTCATTAAGACCAAGATCATCTCGTAATAGGGATTGTAATTTGTCAAGTGTTTTTTCATTGGGATCCTCATTAATTCCTCCAAATCGTAGATTGAAGCTCCTACAATTATCGTTCCTGCTTTATAAGTGCACTCTCTATTTCCGCCATTTTTTTCTTAGAAGCCGCCATTTTATTTTTGTAGTCCTCCATTTTGTTAATTTTACTTTCCATTAGCCTTATATATTCTTTTGTTTCATTTGCAGATTCAATAGCAAATTTAGTTGATTTTTCTATGTCTTTGTATGATTTTTCTAGTTTGGTAAGCCTTTTGTTATATGCCTTTTGGATTACTAGGACCTTGTCCAGCTTACCGTTAAGTTGGTCTGACAGTTTGCTTAGTTGACTGGCTAACGTTTCGTCCAGCTGTCCAGGGGCGAGATCCTCATCGTTGGACTCCACTGGGTTGTTAAGTCATTAGATTTTGCGCTCATTCTGGTTTTGCTTGCCATATTCACTTCAAATATTGATTTAATTGATGTTTGGTTGTCTTTTTGGAGGTAATATTATACTAGATGGCAATTTAATCCGTCATTAAAAACTATATTCTCCTTGTGTGCACGAAGTTGGTGTTCTCTCTATTCACGCATGCTCAGTGTTTGAAGCTTCACAAAACCGTAAATATGAATATCAAAATATGAAAAATATTAAATATGACGTATCTTATTTTACGCGTTGTACGCATTTCATTGTCAGACATAAACTGTATTTGAGCCTATGTTTTACCACAGTAGTAAAAAATTATTATAGGCCTACAATATAGGCTTAGTTGATTGGACCACAAAATATAAGTTCAGTGACAAGGTAATGGGCGAATTAATTACAATTAAACCATGATAAGATGTCGGAAAAATGATTATGTAAGCGATAGTTTATTGGCGGTGCCATTGAACCAGCTTAATGCTAACACTTATTTAACTACAGTAAACAATAACAGGTCCAATCAATACAATTAGTTGATTGGACCACAAAATATAAGTTCAGTGACAAGTTAATGGGCGAATAAATTACAATTAAACCATGATAAGATGTCGGCAAAATGATTATGTAAGCGATAGTTTATTGGCGGTGCCATTGAACCAGCTTATTGCTAAGACTTATTTAACTACAGTAAACAATAACAGGTCCAATCAACCAATTGTATTGATAACTTGATTCTGATTGTTTTATTGTTCTTTATGTATATGTAAGATCTCCCAAGTTTTCTCACTTTAACGTTGATGAAGATAGCAGGAGCTATCGAAATATCCGTTTGATTTTGTTATAGCTTAACAAATTTGTGTTCCGCAAGTCAACTTTCAATGATAGTACAACGTTTTTTCAATGTTTAACATAGGTCTAAAAAAAAGAAAACAAATCAAAGGCAAATAAAAGTCATAGTATAATGGCTGTCTCTTATACACATCTAGATGTGTATAAGAGACAGCATATAGGTAGGCCTATGCTTCTTGACAACAAAACTCAAAACAATAAACGAAAAATATTTTGGTTCATTAATTAGAAACGAGTAAAAACCTGTTTTTATAGTTATAAAGACGTACTCACGCCTTCGAGCGCGTTTTAAAGCCAACGTTTCATAACAAATGAAGAATATCAAATGTTTGGGTTTGATCAAGCTTATATTGATATTAGAGGGGATGTTTATGTGGAGTATTAACTGCGATGAGCTCAGAAATATGGACAAGAATCAATTCCTTGAGCTTTTGCTGAAGATAAAACTAAATTTTTGCAAAAAGTAGGCGCGTGACTTTCATTTATTTCTTCGCTATTATCATTTACATGAACGTTTGGTTTCTAAAATAGAACTTTTAGGTTATAAGACGATCGCGGTGAACATTCGGAGTATTCAAAGCTGCTGCCAATCGTGTCCAGAAAACCTTCTGGCCATCTGGATTATCCGTCCATTCGATGTAAGTCTTCTTTCTCAAGATCTTCTGAAGTAATGTTGGTATCTTTCTACTCGCCACATGCTCTAAAATTACAACCACAAAAATGTCCTCGTGATTTTCAAACATACGGGTCCTTGCCATTTCCATTTCAAAATAACACCATTCACTTTTAACAAAGTTCTTGGTGACAACTATTAGCATTTTACGACTATATTTAATAGCATTAGAAATATTGTCAGCGATTGCTTCACCGACTACAAAATCTCGGAAGTCAACGCAGAGACGGAAGTTGAACTCGGGACCTTCTAGTGTCGGTAGGACTGACTTCAGTACCCAATCAACGTCTTTGCTATTGTAGGAGATAAACGCGTCATATCGAATCTGTACGCCGTCAATTGGTGGCGGACCCTCGTCTTCTAACCTTTTGTACTGTATTCTGAGCAGCCGCCGCTGATTCCAGTATCTACCGAGATAAAATATATTATATCTGTGTTTAACTTAAACTATAGAAAATCAATAATACTTGAATTAGTTACCTTGTGTGTTTATGTTGTAATTAGAGCTACAAAAGTCAGCATTAGAAGACGCTTAGATAATACCGTTCCTGTAAAGAGTTGCTGCATAGACAGATTTGTATATATAAAATAAGAAGTCAAACAAAGTTCTGTATCTGTCTCAAAAATAAAATATTTATTGTACTAGTACTTTCGACCATAGGTCATCATCAGGTACTGATAGGATAGTGGAATGAACAGGGTTATATGGAGAACATATACAAAAGAAGCGGTGGCATCGGTAAAGCCTAAACGGCGGTACTGGCGGCATAGTGAAACAATGAACATAGTAAGACAATACAAACAGCTACGCCTAGAAGGCGTGTAATGACATAGGTCTAAAAAAAAAAAATCAAAGGCAAAATAAAAGTCATAGTATAATGGTCACAGAATGCATCATAGCAAGATAAATAAAACAACAAATTAATCTCTGAAAGATTTAAATGAGACGTTCAGTCCATGAGGTTTCAAAGTACCTAGTTGAAAAATAATACGCTCCTCCAAACGTCTACGATTAAATTCAGATGAATTACATTGTTTGATACCGGTAACTAATATATCGTTATTAATATCATGATTATCATTAAAATGTTCAGCTATAGGAAGACCTGAAGTGTTAAGGTTGATAGAGCGCAAATGTTCAACGAATCTATCTCTAAGCCTCCTTTTCGTTTCTCCTATATAAACCTTATTACATTTAACACAAAAAATAGCATATATAACATTACTAGAGGTACATGTAAATTTCTCTCGAATAGAAAACTTACTGGAAGGTCCTACGATAGTATCCGTACATACAACATGCTTACATGTCTTACATCTACTTCTATTACACCTAGTCATGCCTACATTATCTGCTGGATGTATTGCTTTCAATCTTGACTTAACTAACTGGTCCTTCAAGCTACGATCACGTTTATAAGAAATCATAGGAGGCTCCTTAAAAATGTCTTTGGTGGCTGGGTCTGATTCCAAAATATAATGATTGTCTGTTATAATCTTAGCAATCTTCTTAGAGGTAGGGTGGTAAGTTAAAACCAGAGGTGTGCGTTATGTGGTGTCACGTACTGTTGGATTCAATGCTTCCTCATGAGTAACAGTATGCACTTTCTCCAATGATTTACTAATGATGTCAGTGGGATATCCGCATTGATTGAAGAATTCAGCCATTTCTTGGGTTTTTGATTTAATGTCCTCGTCATTACTACATATCCTTCTGAGTCTCAGAAATTGTGAATATGGTATGGCCTGTTTGCACGATGGTGGATGCGAAGAAGCGTAATTGAGGTAAGTATGAGCATCCGTAGATTTATTTCACTGATGTAGTGAGCCGTAATTCCTCAATAGAAAATTTAATATCTAAGAAAGCCATCGAATTTGAGGAAATTTCATAAGTGAAGTCAATAGCTGGATGAAAATTGTTAGCGAAATTAATAAATCCATGTAATTCTTCAATGCTCCCACTGGTAGCCCCTAT
>NW_022715455.1:37668-41766 GCF_011630105.1 Anneissia japonica
TGTTCGAGATGACCCATGAAGAGACATGCAAACGATGGTGCCATTTTGCTACCCATGCTAACTCCAGACATTTGGCGATAATATTTATGGTTAAAGGCAAATGCTGTAGTACACAAGACCAGTTCTGAGAGTCGAATTATAGTGTCCACTGAGCATATACGGGGTTTGTTACCGTCTTTCTCGAAAAAATATCTAAGTGCGACTAAACCATCGTTGATAGGTATAGATGTATATAAAGATTTAACGTCCATAGTAAATATATATCCTCCAGCGTTTTTAAATTCGAAGTTTTCAAACATTTTAACGGCTTCATTAGTGTCCTTAATATATGTGGGTAATTTCTGAACAATAGGTTGCAAAACACTGTCCACGAATTCGCTAACGGCTTCATTAGTGTCCTTAATATATGTGGGTAATTTCTGAACAATAGGTTGCAAAACACTGTCCACGAATTCGCTAACGGCTTCATTAGTGTCAAAATACTGAAAAACAACAATGCTGTGGGAAACAATGGCTGGATCTTGGTAGAGATACAAATATGATAAGCAATAGCTAAAAAGTAAACAACCAGACACAGATGAAGAATCTGTTCAGTCACATCATTCGGAACAAGATACAGCAAACACTGTAGCACCTTGTTGACTTAACCCAGGTAGTGACTTGTCTACAAAGGACGTGCTGTTAATTATGCAACAGCAAATAAACGGCAGCAACAGCACAAGGACCAGCAAATGCAACAACAAATGCAACTGCAACGGCAAAACATGCAACAAGCAGCAGGATCTGAAACGGCAGATGATATAGCCAGAATCAGCAACACAGGGAAGAAATGAAGAAACAAGAACGATTACAGAAGAACGAATGGAATGAAAAGAGCGCTTACACAAGCAAGAAATGAACAAGCAAATGGCTTTAGTAACCACGCTGATGGATAAACAAAAGGAAAGTGATGACAAACGTCTTAAAGACATTATGAAACTGAATGAGATTCAGATTGCAATGTTGTCTGAGGGTGATGATATTGAGAACTACCTCACCATGTTTGAACGAATCGCAAACACTTATGAGTGGCGTAAGGAGCATTGCGTGGTGAATTTGATCCCTCACTTGACGGGCAAGGCACGAGCAGCAACCATATTACTAAGGTATGATGTTACAGAAGAGACATATCGACAGATGTTTAGGCCTATTAGAAAGAAAACTGAAAAAATTTTATTAGAGAAATGTATGTAAAGTTAAATTATTTATTTACCAAGTGGGCTAAACCTAGTGACAAAATTAAAGATTATTTGGCAGAAAAAGAAAAACTTCAGAACAATTGGTAGAAATTATGCCCACTGGGGTATAAATTTGGGTTAAAGAGCAAAAACCTAAATCAGGATTAAATGCTGCAGAACGAGCAGATAATTATTTTTTAAAATTGTACAATTTGATAGGAGGTATTAGCCTCGAAATCAAATCAAATATAATCAGGCATAAACTGATAAGGGTACTGCTGAAGCATAAATTAAGAGTAGTAATAAATCATTTGATCAAAGTCACAAATCACAGTCTGACACTAGACCACCTTCGCTTGTAGACGTTGGAAGAAAGTAGGTCATATTGAAAGGTTCTGTCGTAGTAAAGACGCCTACTTGTCAAGAAATACAGATAATGTGCAGCATACGTCTTACCATTGTAGAGGCCTAGTGGAAGGAGGTGATAGTGAAATTTTGTTAGATTCTGGATGTGACATGATACTTGTCCATACCGAATTAGTTGCACCTAAGAAAATCAATCGTGAAGACCAGGCGAAGTTTATATGTAGGTGTGTCCATGACCATGTTCAAGCATACTGTACCCTACAGCTTATATAAACATTAAGGTGGGAAATGAAGACCATAGATTGTTGGTAGGCATCAGCAATAATTTGCCTAAAGACGTAATTCTTAGTAGGGACTTTCCCAATTTTGAGCTGTTGTTACAGAACGGTGACAGGAGCCAGGACATACATAGTCTGGTCGTAACTAGGGCTCAGACTAGGAATGATAGGCTTAGAGATGAGAAAGAGTTGAAGGGGAAAAGGCTTGTGGCGTAGTTCTTAGGAATAGAATATGAGTATGGTGACTCCGAAAAATGACAGACGTGAGGCCATAGTTGATTCTACGTTTCGTTCTTTATTGGAACATTGTCAAGAATGAATAGTTTAAGTCCAAAAATACTGACAAACATACCAAAAATCAATACAAGATAAATTTTGACCAATTAGAAAGAGGTAGGCGGAACATTGAGACAAATGATAATTCTGTTAAGTAAATTGATAAACAAAATAAGATTGTGATAAACAAATGATTATTTTAGAACAAAAGCATGTTAGCACTTATGCTATGTGAATAATGCAAGCTCTTTAGAGGCTCTGAGACCATAGTTTAGACTAGGCTTGTATCTTCTTATTGCTAAGCTTCAGCAAATAAAATTTCAGACCAATGTAGAGAACCATGAATAATATTAATATTTTCAAATATAAAAGGACTCAATAAGAGATTGTTTGGATGTATTGTCAGCTGTCATAAGATGTAGACCAATTATATGGTTAAAACCTTCACAACTCTCAATGTGTTCATGTAAACTACTGCTTACATTACGAGAATGTTCAACATATAGTTGCTTCCGTATTTGTTGTTTGCTTATAGGGAAGTTCCACATGGTTTTCCCCATTTGAGTTGTTGTATGGTTGGAAGGTGCGGGGCTCCACTTGATGTAATGAAAGAAGTGTGGACAGGCACAGTGACAAGCTATCAGAGCGTTGTGTCACACGTCGTTAAGATGAGAGATAGATTAGCCACAATGAAAGATTTAGTAAGAGAAAACATGTACATGCTAGAAAAAGTAGAAACAAATGTATGATCATAAGTCCGTTTGTTGATCTTACCATCTAGCAACAATGCGTTAGAGGCAAAGTGGTGACAGGATCCGTACAGAATTTTGAGAAACTATGAGGTAGAAACTAATGACAAAAGAAAAAAGTCTACCATGTCAACCTCCTTAAGAAATTTCATCGTAGACCTATCGAGGCTTTGATAGCTATATCTGATGTTAGTGGACAGAAAAATGATCAGGATATGGATGCTAATTGGTCAAAGGGTCCTTGTTCTAATTTGGATTTAGATTATGGTGAAGGGTTGGAGGAAGCACAGCTTCAAGATTTGGCTGGAGTGTTTTCGGAGTATGAGTCAGTGTTGAAAGATAGACCTAGGAAAACTACAGTCATAGAGCATGATATTGAAATGGAACAAGAGGTGCATCCAGTTAGACAAAAGGCTTATCCATTTCCACAGGCTAAGTTAGACAGAGTAAAGGAAGAGGTTTGATGCACTTGGGGTAATAGAAGAGTCTAACAGCCCTTGGTCTTCTCCTTACCTAATGGTACCAAAGCCAGATGGTACAGCTCGCTTTTGCGTAAATTACAAAAAAACGCTTATAGTTTGAGCAAGTTTGATGCATATCCTATGCCAAGAATAGAAGAGATTATAGGTAGATTTGGTCCAGCCAAGTTCATAACTGAGTTAGATTTGTGTAAGGGTTACTGGCAAGTTCAATTGACAGAGAGGTCAAGGCAATATTCAGCTTTCTCAACATCTATGGGTTTGTACTAGTTTAAGTACTTACCATTTGGCTTGCATGGGGCGCCTGCAACATTTCAAATAATGGTGGATCGTCTGTTGAGTGGGAAAGAAGGCTAGTGATGTTTAGCCCAGATTGGGAAAGTCCATCATATCAGAGACCTATTTCGGAATCTCAAGCAGGCCAACTTGACTTTAAAATCTAGCAATTGTAGTTTTGCACACATAGCAAAGTGCATTATTTGGGTATGTAGTAGGAGAGGAGATAGTGCGACCTAAAAAATAGAGACAAAGATAGAGGCGGTAGTAAAATGGGAGCAACCAAAAACTAAGAAGGATTTCAAATCTTTCATTGGGTTGACATTGTCCTACTGTAAGTTTATCCCTAACTGTGCTGACATTGCAGCGCTTCTGACTGATCTGACAAAAAAGAAATTGCCAGTAAAGAATAAGTGGATGCCTGATTGCGAGAAGGCATTTGTAAAGCTGAGAACAG
>NW_022715455.1:41949-44602 GCF_011630105.1 Anneissia japonica
TATCGAAATGTTTATTCATTTATTATCAATTTATACAATGTGTTTATAAGAGGTTTCTAGCTTTATTCTCTGACAATAATCATTAGTTAAACACAATTGATAAACAATGACGAAATAAAAGAATAATACCTATCACAAACATAAAATGTAGACCTTTTTCTTTTATAGGCCTATTATTCAGTTGGCTCTGCAAAAATCCATCAGCTTAGGTAAAATTGTCAAAATGTGTAAGCTTGAGTGTTCGATTTTTTTAGAAAACTCTTCTTAGGGCTAAGGCACGTTGAACTGACTGAGCACGTTCTCAGCTCAGTAGACTTGCAGTGCTAATTGAAGGTGTATGTCTTGCCACTAGGGAACAATATAATATACTAGTCCATCTAGCTCAAAGCATAGCCAAAAAATGTTTTTCTTTTTTAATCAAGTACATACGATGAGGGGATGAAATGCTACAAATCACACGTCGGAAGCATATTATGAAATTTTGCCAAAATATGCAAATTAGGTTGAATAATATAGGGTTCTCATGTCTTGGTAACCACTAGTCGCAGAGAGTTGCATTTTTTTTTTTCAAATCATTCAGAATATGTATGTTTCTATTGCTCTAGTAGAACATTTGCCCCCAAATTTAACAGAAATGCTACAATTGATCTCTGACCTTATATTCATTGAATTTTGATATCTCTGCGACTAATGTATGTAGAATCTTAATGCAGGTCTCAAAATTATTTAAATACGTGATTATTTCCAATATAATAATAGAAAGGAATGGAAATCTATAAACACACCATAGTCACATGTACTTTTCATATACAAATTAGCTATAAAATATGCACATTAAAAATGAGAATGTAGGATTCACATATCTTGACGATAGGTGGTCACACAGCGTTGCTCTATTTTTCATATTGTACGGAATAATCATGTTTCTAATTGCTCTAATAGAACATTTGCCACAAAAATATACAGGAAATACACAAAATGACCTTTTTTTATGATCACTGAATCTGCATTCTCTGTGTATTTTGTTCAATTTACCTTATAATTCGAAACGTAAATGATTGTTCCATTAGTCACAGACATATGCAAATTCAGCGATTATAAGGTCAGAGATCATTTGTAGCAATTCCGTTTATTTTTTATGGCAAAAATTTTATTAAAGCAAAATAGAAAAAAAGCATGTTCTGAATAATTTGAAACAGAAAGCAACCTTATATTTTTAACTTAATTTGCATATTTTAGCTAATTTCCTGGTGTGTGACCAAAATGTGACTTATTTGAAATTTAACCACTTAATGTATTTGAATAAGAAAGAAAAAAAAAACCTTTGTTTGCAGTTTGTTAAACTAGATTGCCTTGCCTCAAGTCCCATGGAAAATTTGTCAAGAAATATGACTTAAATTTTACTATTTTCAGAACAGAAGAATATTGTACGGGAATAAAAATTGCCTGTACTCAGAGTGATGTATCAATTTCAAATGATTTTCGATTAAACAGATAAGGTGTACATTGAAAGTGAAAACGAAAAAAAAGTTGAATAACAAGTCACTGGCATATAAACTAAGATTATGAGGCCTATATGTATTCCAGACTTTGCAGTAGATATAATCATACTTAAATTAAACTCAAGTACGTGGCAATACGTTTCGACATGAACATTTGGCTGGTTGCGGACTCACGCCCTAATGTTATTAGATTCTGCCAAACTTTCTGTCTCAGTGAAGCATGCTCGACATTCAGCAAGTATATTTCATGATGTAGATCCACTTAACATGCTCTAAATTAGGACACAATAGAGGGGTTTTCCTTAAATGTTTTAGATAATTCTACATAAAATCAGTAGGCAATGATATCAAAGTCGTAAAGTCGTACTATGAATTTATACGAGGAAAGAAACCCCTATGTTTCAAGGAATTGAAGACGGTGATTTAGATTCTAAATATAATCAAACCTTGAATTGAACAAGAAAACTACTGTAGACGGCATACTTTCGTAATTTTAAATACTACTTCACTTCCTTTACGGTATTTGATCACTATGTTAATCTCTGTTCAAATGTTATTCCACAAAACGTTCGATATTATTATGGATCTAACATTGTCTATCTTCACAATAATAACGAAAGCGTTCAAATACTTTGTTAAATACGAAATAGTGTATTCATTAGTGCTAGGAGTATTATAAGTCACTAGTGTCAAACCCAAATACTCAATCTCGCAGTCTTTTGTAATTGTAATCGAGTAAGTAGGATAAGACCCGTTGTATAATCGGTAAGCGATGGATTTCTGTTGTATAATCGGTAAGCGATTTCTGTTGTAAAAAATTCATTATAAAATTAATTAGAGATTGGCATATTGGCATTAGGATTCTGAATTGATGCTATGGGCCTATGCCAGAAGCCTAGACAAGGCCCACAGGTCAAGGGCCTCGTTAGGCCAGCGGTCTAGTTAGGTCAGGGGCCTAGTTAAGTTAGGCCTGGGCCTACACTAGTAGTTAGGCCAGGGGCCAAGCCTATAAGGTAGGCCCAGGTACACAAAAAGAATATAGGTTAGGTAGGCCTGGTCTTGGGAGATTTTGCGCAGTTTTTATTTACTTTTATTAGATAAATAAACTCTACGGTGGTGGATCCTGTGTGCTGAACGGGAAAGGGGTGGGG
>NW_022715455.1:44832-54531 GCF_011630105.1 Anneissia japonica
TATATAAAGGGCTAATAATTATATATGTATATATATATAACATGTACTATATAAAATGTATATATATATATTATATATACATACATACATATATATACACATTGTTCGAGCATCTTACAAGCCCTATATATACATACATATGTATATACATACATGGTTAGATAAATGCGAAAAAACCTTACCTAATATCCCACCGGAACGTGTATAAGAGTATAGAAACAACAACTAGGAACGTAACTGAACTACAGGTACAAATCACAACAATTATCGTAATACTATAGCATCTTAGAGAGTTCGCATCAAAGCTAACTAGACCAATATTTTGTTTTTTACACTTAGCGTGCTCGAGTTCAACGAGTGTTGCATTGGTTTGGTTAATCCAGTTACGGAACCACACCAGGTCACAATCGCAAACAAAAGGATTGAACACAACTCCAAGCATAGTTAAATTAATCAAGTTCTGAAGACCAACATTTTCACTTATTGTTGTTAACGTGTTGTTTTGTACAAAAAAACGCATAATATTCGGTGAATCAAGAAATAATTCAGAGTGAAGTTGACCAATGTCATTCGATTTGACGTCAATATTAGTTAGAGATGGAAGGTTATGGAATAGATCGACAGGTAGTTTGGTTATTTGATTTCCGGAAAGATAGACAGATTTAAGTTGAGTACAATTTTCAAACAAGCCTTTTTCGAGAGTCTTTACAACCGAATGCCTAATATATATATATTCTAAGGATACCAAATTACTAAACCAAGCCTTAGGAATGTTAACCAATCCACGATTGTAGTCCATATGCAAGATCTTCAAGTTGACTTGGGCATCAAAGACATGATCATCTATAATAGGTGATTGTAAAATATTGTAATCCAAGAACAATTGTTCTAGTTGAGTGAAGGGCGCCAAGCTTTTATTGCTCATTTTGGCAATGTGATTTTGGATCATAGATAATACCATTACATCCACCGGGATTGATGCTGTAGGAATGTGATTATTTGATTTCTTATCGCAGTCAACTCTGTGTCGGAATAACAATGAGTGTCCATAGCTTTTACGACAGTAACGACAAGAGCAACTATCAGGACAGACTGTGGTATTTGGTGCCCGTGTTCCATTGATTTGGTATGGGTTGTATGGGAAGCAGTAATCTATACCTATTTCTCCCTGCATTGAAGTGGTTGCAATTACTTTTAGAAAAAATAAACCGACTGTAAATATTCCAAACATGTTGAACTCTTTAAATAATTTCAAATAGGAGACAGTTACCCCTATATTATAGGTTGTAAAGCTTTCAACCAAACAGAATTTCCTACACTGATTTTAGGATGTTATAACTTTACATTATAACCAAAACTTTTTAGAGGCGGAGTTATGCAAATTGTTTATGGATGGCTCGTCTCATCACGAGGGAGGAATATCAACGAAGCGAAATGTAAGTGCTGATAAAATCAGTTTCACTTTTGTATTGCTCGCTATATACCATTGAATTAAGTAAACATACACTACTCATTCCACATTTTTACTTTCGTATTAGATTTAATAAGATAAATATACACAGATTGAAAAAAAATACTATGTAACATAGCCTCCATGCAGAAAATGTTTTTTTATTATTTTTTTTTATAAGACAGCTGCTTTTTCTTAAATAAAACTTAAATTAAAAAGTACAATTTAAATGACTTAATTTACAAAAAAGAAAAAAAAATCCCAAACAATAATAGATACTTTCAAATCACATAACAATTTCTATTAAACATAAAAATGCGCTTAATCAACTAAATTAATCTAACATGACATATTTTCAACTAATATTCAGACCAATATTCGTCCATATAACGTTCTCATTCTACCTCCGAAATTTACTAATTTGGGACACACTACAATACACCTCAGTCACGTCATAAACTCTTGCAGATATCAGAGCCTGCGTTCTGTAAGTTCTGCAACAACCAATTAAACACACCAAGCACAGCGTTTCTTCTTTTCGTCTAGTGTCACTTTCTCTTTTTTGTGCATGTAAAAACACCTCTAAATTTGGATTATTTTATTAAGTTCGTCTTTTAACCATACTTTTGAAATCACAAAGTATGCTAACCCAGCAACCATCATTGTATATACATAAAAGACATTCTTAAATGTGTTTCAGAAAAAAGCAAAAATGAATGAAATGAATGTATAAATTATTTAGTATTGATGGTTAAGTAAAAGTAATAAAGAAACAACATAGGCCTATATTTCCTTAATCATGTACAGTGTAATAATATTAAATATTGTATTAAAACAAATTTTGGAACACAGTTAGGAAGTGCGCTCCAATGCTTTGAATGATCACCATAAGAGTTTAATCGATTTAGTGGATAGTAAAATATAGTTGATGTGACAGAACGTATGAATCTTTATAGGAGTGATGTCTTGGGGTCTAGGTGTTCCACAGATAAGACGAGCAGCGGCATTAAGCTCTCTTCTTCTCGAGTCACTACGTAGCTATAGTGTGTATGATCCAGTGGCGTCTTGTGGGGCCCTGGCTCTGACTCTTATTTGAGGCCTCTAATAAGTGTGCGAAGCAAGCGTTAAGTTTTCGAGCGGTGCGAGCAAACAGACGCAGGGGGCAATTGAAAGCATTGGATCCCCGGACGGAGTCCAGGGGATCAAGTCCCATGGTGAGGTTCCGAGGGGCTTTGGCGCTCAGAGCTTATGCCATTTATGAACTGTTAACATAGAGAATTGAATGGTCCATGACTGATGAAATATTTCGGACAATTTTTTGACAAAAACGAGCATCGATTACATAGGCCAACTTTCGGAACTGGCATTGGCCTACCAGTAGGCCTATGTACTCTATGTAGGTGTAAATAAATAAAGAGACTATTTTAGTGCTTTTATTGTTTAAAACTGTCGTGGCCCCATTGAATGAAACTATGGTATTATAATTTATATCATTTTTTAAAACTACAATGTCGGGGCCCCTCGTACCTGGGGGAACTGGCGCTTCGTCCCCCGTCAGCGCCCGAGCGTGACGCCACTGGTATGATCTTGCTTACGTAGTGTGGTAGAAGGATTCGCAGGTAGGATACCTGACATGGGTTACGACGTAAACGCTCCTTTTGTGGCCGGACAGGGGGCTGAAAATAAACCAGTACAACGGGGTACTGTAACCCTACTCTTCTCTGAAGGCGGATGTACAGGTTTTTTTAAAGTACACACGAGCCAACTGATTACACTGGACGTAGGATTTAAAGTCCTTATCCGAGAAGACTTGTTCCACAAGCGGAAACATAGGCGAGTGTGGCGTTCGAACCATATCATGGCTGATGTCACTGTTCCCCTGTATTTACCGCTCCCCAATCGACTCGCCTGACATTTAGCTAAATTTGTAGTTTCCTAACTACAGTATTCGGAACATAAAGAACTGTAGCCCAGCTTCGATGTGACAAAGCGCGGATCCAGGATTTTCCTTGATTTTTCACACAGATAGGGTGGTCTTTGCATTGGTCCATCCAGAAATTCGAAATAGAGGGTGTCCAGAGAGGGACCTCCACAGACAGACACCTAAGCCCCATTATGGTTGGGGCTGAGGTAATAAAATTTAAGATTGCGTCGACTGTAGATGGCCGGAAATGGCACTCTCGGGATTTCAATATAATTTTCAGTTAATAATTAATATTACTTCAACATTAATTATATTTTCTGTACACTTTCTTTACATTTTTAAAATTTCGAGAAAATAGGTCCGCAGAATCGCATTAACACGGCGAATACCTATACATTGGTTACGATAGCCACCGGCCGACTTTACTGCAACATTTGCGCGGAAATTGGCAGACTTATTTTTAATATGCGTGGATGGAATTTTTCTTTATGAGATAATCTAGATGTGTATAAGAGACAGCCTCGTACCTGGGGGAACTGGCGCTTCGTCCCCCGTCAGCGCCCGAGCGTGACGCCACTGGTATGATCTTGCTTACGTAGTGTGGTAGAAGGATTCGCAGGTAGGATACCTGACATGGGTTACGACGTAAACGCTCCTTTTGTGGCCGGACAGGGGGCTGAAAATAAACCAGTACAACGGGGTACTGTAACCCTACTCTTCTCTGAAGGCGGATGTACAGGTTTTTTTAAAGTACACACGAGCCAACTGATTACACTGGACGTAGGATTTAAAGTCCTTATCCGAGAAGACTTGTTCCACAAGCGGAAACATAGGCGAGTGTGGCGTTCGAACCATATCATGGCTGATGTCACTGTTCCCCTGTATTTACCGCTCCCCAATCGACTCGCCTGACATTTAGCTAAATTTGTAGTTTCCTAACTACAGTATTCGGAACATAAAGAACTGTAGCCCAGCTTCGATGTGACAAAGCGCGGATCCAGGATTTTCCTTGATTTTTCACACAGATAGGGTGGTCTTTGCATTGGTCCATCCAGAAATTCGAAATAGAGGGTGTCCAGAGAGGGACCTTCACATATAACTACATCAGCCCCACCATGGTTGGGGCGGAGGTAAGAAAAATTCAGATTACGTCACCTCTAGATGGCCGGAAATTTTCAGTATTTGGCAAATACCTATACATTGGTTACGATAGCCACCGGCCGACTTTACTGCAACATTTGCGCGGAAATTGGCAGACTTATTTTTAATATGCGTGGATGGAATTTGTCTTTATGAGATAACTCTAAATCAATTTATATTTCCTAACAAACCCCTACCCACCCACACCTACACCGTCCCAATGGATTATTATGCAAGAAAGAAGACATGAAAGGAAAAGAGAAGAGATTTTTAAAAATTGAAAAAAAAACCAAGAAAAATAAGAAATAAGAAATAACAAAAGGAAGGAAAGAAAAAAAAGAAAGAAGTAAAATGGTGGAAAGAAAATGACAATAAAAAAACTAAAAGGAAGGTAAGTATAAAAAATGAAATAAGAAAAAGGATGAAACAATATTAAAAAGAAAATAGATATTAAAGGGATAGTAAAGAAAAAAGGTGCAAGGTAAAAAATTCAACCTAACTGGAAGGAAAGGGAAAGTATTTCATGAAAATTTTCAATTGTTAGGAATATTTCTAAGAGATTAATAATTATTATTACTTTAACATTAATTATATTTTCTGTACACTTTCTTTACATTTTTAAAATTTCGAGAAAATAGGTCCGCAGAATCGCATTAACACGGCGAATACCTATACATTGGTTACGATAACCACCGGCCGACTTTACTGCAACGTTTGCGCGGAAATTGGCAGACTTATTTTTAATATGCGTGGATGGAATTTTTCTTTATGAGATAACCCTAAATCAATTTACACATAAACAGAGTTCCAGAGTTTTCACCAACATTTCGGGAGTGCTGAGATTCCAGCTCCCCACTTGTCAAAGGCCATTTAGGCTTCGTTTTAAGCCCGAAAAATTGGCATCACACAGTCGGCCGGCGACCCTTCTTATTTAGGTTATAATGTAGCCTAGAACATTAAGCCTGGGCCTGTACAACTTCAGCAAAGTATCTTATACCTACATATATAACGATCTATATTTTGATTTTCTTGTTCAATGGTTGTTTTTATTGAGAATTATTTAAAAGAAAAAAAAGAAAAACTGGTACGCCTTCCAACTTCAGTATTAATCGCCAGAGAACATCGTCACACTTCTAGTGTTTACAAAGGTTTCGCGGAGTAACATATCCCAAACATTGCAAGTTGCCCCGAATGATGTAATACCCTGCATTCTCATTGGTTTACAACTTGCAATGGATTCAACATACCTTACTCGCCAGCCGGTGTAGTCGGGCGCACACGTGGTTTGGGATGTTACTCCGCGAAATATAGTTTCGTAATTGGAAGGCCTGTTACCAGTTAGTTCGATGTTGTTTTGTTGTTACGTTTTTTGTTGTTGTCAAAACAAGAAACACTTCTTGTAGAATTATATATATTTTTTATATATCTTATAAATTAAATTAACCAATTAATTCAATTGTTGCACTTTATTAATTCCACGTTTAAAATTTAATCTTTAAATATTCATTTATATACAATTCAAGTTTTATATTATTTCAAAACACGATTAAACAATAATTTGCTTACTTTCTGCTGATACTTTGTTAAGAACGAAATAAATTGTTTGATAGAGGCCCATTATTGGTTGCCTATGAAATAACTCTGCTTACATTCAGTGAGAAACGTTCCCAATTCCAGGCTCCTTCTGGTAGACACAGACACCGAGGTTGCCAGACAAAGTCATTTGACTCTTTGTACGCCGCCGATACCAACAAAAGTAGGTCAGAAGCCGACTGGCTCGTTCAGTAAAATAAATGGTAGTAAAGGAGGTGCTTTCTATATTATTTCATTTAATTAGGTTTCAAAATTTGCTGGGAGACCTATTTGTTTGTTTGTTTTTTTGTAAATTTCGAGATTGCTCATTGAGATGCATGTTGTTAAACTATAGCTGCTTCGTGAAGTCTGGCTGAGGTTACCATCAAAGAGTATTTTAACCCTTTGTTATCATCAACCATGTGATTGAAGAAGCGTAATCTTATTTCATAATGTATGAGGTTTAGGTAATTCGTTTGGTTTTCAATAAAAGATATCTTCCTTAATACCGGTAGTACTTTGAATATAATCATCCAGATGATGCCTAATTGTATTTATTTACGATCTATTTAGAGTTAAATTTTGATTATTGCTTGATCTGGGCCGTTTTTACATCATATGAGTCAATACTGTATACGATCGTTTGAAATTTCGGTACATATTCTATTTTATGAAAAAATACGTTAAGGAAACGTTCACAATTACGAGGAGGTACAGGTAAGAGTAGCACTCAATAAAATAGTAGTCTCCTTCCCTTTGACGGTGATCGCTTATTTACCAAGAATAAGATGAGCGCACATCGACACGGTTTTAGTGTACGACGTCACACTTTAACAGTCTAGACGCAGGGTTCCCGGAACGCCGCCCTCAGCGGCGAGTGCGAAGCTCAACTCAGGCTCAAAAGTGGAACGTGAAATTTGGATATGGTTTTGCAGTCAGATTTGCGAGAAAAACTTCAGCTACCCGTATTTCATGACTGAGACGTCAGTAGGAGCTGTAATTTATATGGCAAGGAGATTGAGCAACCCTTCGTTCATATTAAGGGAATTTACGCCCAGAAACTTTGTAGTTATTAATATTTTGGTTATGATAGAAAATATTTATTCATTTTTTGGTGACGTCACACTCACGTTAGTTAGCATGCATACGTCATAAGGTAGATTCGTCACCTTTTCCTGGTAAGGCAAACTTTCCCGGCGTGTTTTTTTCATGGATAAACAAACACCACTTTTTACGATGGCCCACAAGGGACACACTGCAAAGAAAAAGAAATGCTGCAAACAAAAAAGAAACGCTGCAAACAAAAAAGAAATCATGGAAACAGAAAAGAAACGCTGCAAACAAAATAGAAACGATGCAAACAAAAATAGAAACGATGCAAACAAAAATGGAAACGATGCAAACCAAAATAGAAAACACCAGCAAACAAAAAATGAAACGCTGCAAACAAAAAAGATAAAAACACTAGCAAACAAATAAAGAAACGCTGCAAGCAAAAAAAAAAAAACACCAGCAAACAAAAGAAAACGCTACAAACAAGAAAGGAAATGCTGCAAACAAAAAAATGAAACGCTACAAACAAAAAAAGGAAACCCTGCAAACAAAATGGAAAAGCCTTTGCGCGCGCGCATTTCGTACTAGTTGACAACAGACTGAGGTCAGGTCAGATGGGAGATGCTAAAAAGAAGACTCAAATTCAGCTCATTCGTTATATATATCAAGGAATATCAAGAAATACTTAAGGGTCTTCGTTTTATATGGGTGTCTACAAAACGAAGACCAGAAAAACGAAGACCCACTTTTTTTTTTCTTTCAATCGTGATAAAATAATGTTTTTAAATCACTTCATGCTATGTATATATAGTAATCGTCTTCTTAGCACATTGTTGCCTGAATCTGAGTCAATTGAATGATTTACCTTTATTCCAGTTCCAAAGCGACAACCAATGTTGTACGTCCACGGCTAGGTGGCTGAGCACGTCTTGGCGCTGCTACTCTCTAACGAAGGCTTGGCCTAGCGGTACGCGTATTTTGGGGACCTACAGAAACCTTGAATATTTCATTCAATAAACTTGTTCCATGTTAAAATAAACAGTAGGAATGTGGTATAGTGACGCATATGTGCAGCATCGGTCATTTGGTAGTGACACCAACATAGGATGGACGAGATAATTAAGGGTCTTCGTTTTGTTACACCCTATATGGGTGTCTACAAAACAAAGACCGAAGACCCGAAAAACGAAGACCCACATTTTTTCTCTCAATCGTGATAAAATAATGAAACATGTACTTGGCAACTGTTTTATGATGATTTTGAAATACTTTCGATAAGATAATTGAGAAATAACTGGAGGTCTTCGTTTTTCGGGTCTCCGTTTTGTAGACACCCATATAGGGTGTCTATAAAACGAAGACCCTTGAAAATTTCACAAACAGACGCCCAAAAAATGTCGTAAATTTGATTTTGTGACAGCATGGCGTATTATCATCAAAATGAACGAAAAAAAAATAGGGGTCTTCGTTTTTGGGTCTTTGGTCGTCGTTTTATAGACACCCCTCTTTGTTCCACAGTTAGAGCAAAACATGGCTTGACACTATGATGTAGCCCTGCAGCGCATCTGACCTGACCTCAGTCTGTTGTCAATTAATATGAAATGCGCGCGCGCAAAGGCTTTTCCATTTTGTTTGCAGGGTTTCCTTTTTTTTGTTTGCAGCGTTTCATTTTTTTGTTTGCAGCATTTCCTTTTTTGTTTTCAGCGTTTCATTTTTTTGTTTGCTGGTGTTTTCTATTTTTGTTTGCATCGTTTCCATTTTTGTTTGCATCATTTCTTTTTTGTTTGCATCATTCCTTTTTTTGTTTGCATCATTTCTTTTTTTGTTTGCAGCGTTTCTTTTCTGTTTCCATGATTTCTTTTTTGTTTGCAGCATTTCTTTTTCTTTGCAGTGTGTCCCTTGTGGGCCATCGTAGCTTTTTGCACATGGATGCCTTGCCCAAGACAGGGCTACAAGAGCCGCATTGTTAAATGCATTGTATAATACTTAAATAAGGTACCTCTGCAAATAAATTATTCTTAGTTATTTTTTTTTTCTTATTTTAATTTATTTCTTCCGAAATTGTACTTTCTATCACATATAATTCCACTGTCTTAGTTAGGCCTAGGCCTAGTTTTATGCCTCATCGTCCCCCGCTACACAGTACATCAGGAGCCCCTTCCCCATACAGTACAGACGTTTGCTAGGTAACAACGTGATTGCACCTTCCTTCCCAGGTGTTCATGTAACATTGACATAATTGTTAGCTAACCAGTAGTGTGTATTTCTTTGTGAAAATGAGTACCGCGGCGTACTCATTTTCACAAAGCATTTGCATTCCCTCTCGGAAAGAGGGATTCGAAATTATTGTCTCCATATCTTCGCTAATTGCTTACACTTATGAATTTAGGGAGCACAAAAAATGTGAAATAATCATTTCACTACCCGACAAATTTTATTCATTCATTAGGCCTACATAATAGTTTCATATTGCTGTACTATATACTCCAACATCACTGGCGCATGGTAACAACCAACTGACTGCAGACCATTTCCGGTCACACATTACTCTCCATAACAC
>NW_022715455.1:55709-60127 GCF_011630105.1 Anneissia japonica
TTGTTGTTGTCAAAACAAGAAACATTCCTTGTAGAATTATATATTTTTTTATATATCTTATAGATTAAATTAACCAATTCATTCAATTGTTGCACTTTATTAATTCCACGTTTAAAATTTAATCTTTAAATATTCATTTATATACAATTAAGAACGAAATAAATTGTTTGATAGAGGCCCATTACTATAGTTGCCTATGAAATAATTCTGCTTACTGTCTACTACATTTTCAATAAAATAAAAGATGTCTTCCTTAATACCGGTAGTACTTTGAATATAATCATCCAGATGATGCCTAATTGTATTTATTCACGAGCTATTTAGAGTTAAATTTTGATTATTGCTTGATCTGGGCCGTTTACATCATATGAGTCAATACTGTATACGATCGTTTGAAATTTCGGTACATAGTCTATTTTATGAAAAAATACGTTAAGGAAACGTTCACAATTACGAGGAGGTACAGGTAAGAGTAGCACTCAATAAAATAGTAGTCTCCTTCGCTTTGACGGTGATCGCTTATTTACCAAGAATAAGATGAGCGCACATCGACACGGTTTTAGTGTACGACGTCACACTTTAACAGTCTAGACGCAGGGTTCCCGGAACGCCGCCCTCAGCGGCGGGTGCGAAGCTCAACTCAGGCTCAAAAGTGGAACGTGAAATTTGGAAATGGTTTTGCAGTCAGATTTGCGAGAAAAACTTCAGCTACCCGTATTTCTTGACTGAGACGTCAGTAGGAGCTGTAATTTATATGGCAAGGAGATTGAGCAACCCTTCGTTCATATTAAGGGAATTTACGCCCAGAAACTTTGTAGTTATTAATATTTTGGTTATGATAGAAAATAGTCTCTTCATTTTTTGGTGACGTCACACTCACGTTAGTTAGCATGCATACGTCATAAGGTAGATTCGTCACCTTTTCCTGGTAAGGCAAACTTTCCCGGCGTGTTTTTTTCATGGATAAACAAACACCACTGCTTTTTGCACATGGATGCCTTGCCCAAGCCAGGGCTACAAGAGCCGCATTGTTAAATGCATTGTATAATACTTAAATAAGGTACCTCTGCAAATAAATTATTCTTAGTTATTTTTTTTTCTTATTTTAATTTATTTCTTCTAAAAGTGTACTTTCTATCACATATAATTCCACTGTCTTAGTTAGGCCTAGTCTTATGCCTCATCGTCCCCCGCTACACAGTACATCAGGAGCCCCTTCCCCATACAGTACAGACGTTTGCTAGGTAACAACGTGATTGCACCTTCCTTCCCAGGTGTTCATGTAACATTGACATAATTGTTAGCTAACCAGTTGTGTGTATTTCTTTGTGAAAATGAGTACCACGGCGTACTCATTTTCACAAAGCATTTGCATTCCCTCTTGGAAAGAGGGATTCGAAATTATTGTCTCCATATCTTCGCTAATTAAATTAATCACCGTAATTTAGCTTACACTTATGAATTTAGGGAGCACTTAAAATGTGAAATAATCATTTCACTATCCGACAAATTTTATTCATTCATTAGGCCTACATAATAGTTTCATATTGCTGTACTATATACTCCAACATCACTGGCGCATGGTAACAACCAACTGACTGCAGACCATTTCCGGTCACACATTACTCTTCATAACACAGCACCCCCTAGTTCCGTCACCTCTGGGTCATGCTGATTGGTTTTGATACAGTAGATTTAAAATGAATGATAACATGTTTACCGTACTGCCTGACTGAAAATAATGGGCTGTACAAATTGTAAATAATTGGGATTTGGAGGGAAACCACCTTCCTTCCTGCCGCTTACAAAATCTACTCGCAATATCAAATGACCTTGTCGCACTGAGCGCGACAAAGTTGAATTCCTTGTCGCACCTTCAAAAATCAGGTCGCAAATGCGACCAAATAACCCTTAATTTCAAGCCCTGTACGACTTACACTGTATGTTTACAGAATCATTTTGTTGCACAACAGAAGTATACACAAAACTACTGTAACAGTATGTATCTGTCGCATTACAAGCGATTTGTTTGTATTACTACAGCATCTTTTGTAACAAAACATAACTGATTACAAAGATAACTTTGTTCAGCTACATACGACTTCCACTGTATGTTTACAAAATCATCAGTTGAAGTACAGATATTTTTCACAGTGTATATGTCCATTCGTTGATGTTTCAGCGGATGTAATAAATCTTCTTTCAAAAACCTGTATTCCGTATCATAGCTGGTTAATGTCTCCTGTGAGCTAACGTTGATAAGTTTAGTGTATTTAATATGTCAAAATAGAGGAGATTCCAAACCCCTTAATGGTACAGCTCCCGGCTGAACCATTTCCAATAATTAAAATCTCAAACAATAACTAAATCTGTGTAATAGTTCTGGCTTAAGTTGAACAATAAGCATCTGTTCTACTTATAACTCTGGCCTCAATCGAAACACACTCATCAAAGCTATTATAAAAGGAGACTACAGAAGAGACTAGACGACCATTGTTTAAATGTTCACTAAATTAATAAAGTTGTTAATTAAAGTTTAGTTTTAACAGTCTTCATACAAAACGATTGGTTAATTTTAGTAATGTGATGAGATTCTTCCGATTCAATCCACGGGGAAAATTATTTGATCTCGTATTACAGGAATTAATAACTCGAATACTCTTCCTTTTATTTCGGCCACCACGACATCACCTCGCTGAATACGTGTCTAGTAAGCGGGCATCCAACGTGTCGTATTTTGAATAACACATACTTCTGAACAAAGACCCCGAACACACTGTGATTGGTAAAGAAACACTAACATACAAATATCGTTACAATCATATTATGCAATTAACTGGCCTAGTTCTCAACAACAAACGTACAGTGGCCGACAGGTAGCATACAGTTTCAGCAGATCTGGATCACAAGTCTGTCTGGTTTAACGTAGCAAAATATAGACAACAACATATAAAATATAAGCATCAAAATAAAAAAAAAACAGTTCACAAAACGGTTACCACCACAAACAATTAGCAATCAAGTAATTTAGGTAGATTTCGAAAACCTAACACATTTAAACTATATTAGAAGCTCGTTTAAGGGCGCGTTGTACAGGTTCCTATCTTTAGTGTTGTTTATATGGACAATCAACAACGATGCACACACGCCATGTCGTCTTGAACATAACTAATTTAATCATATTCCTCCGCGCGTACACGCGTGCATGAACGGCACATATCCCAAGTAGTACCATAGCACTACACTACATCTCCCCAAACTTTCAAAAGAGTTGGGATACGGAATTAAAATAAAATTTTGAACCTGACATTGCATATGAATTAGGTGAACTGTAAAAACTTGTGATTGTGACATACATACTATGTTATCATTCAGGTGAAACTTTCCATTAAAACATTACGATAATTATTACTGAAGATGTGATTAAATGACTGTGTTTCCAATTAAAATGATGTTTTATATATCTGTTTTTGACTTTTTTTTTTTTATAAATAATTATGAAAACATAACAATAACAATAACACCAGGGCTTTTACTGTACATTACCGTACAACAGTAATGCAAGACCCAAAACCAACAATAACAGTTGGCATACTGAAATGTCAACAATAAGTAGTACTTAATGATACAATGTACTGTAATACAATGAGTTGTACCATTAGACAGTACATGACTGCCACACCTGATTTACCAACCTGGTAAATCAACAGAAAAGTTTTCGAAGCGTTTAGGAACATTCCTAACCCTTTTAGGCGGAGGAGAACGAACGGGTATGACATGCTTGTGCTGGCACTGTCTGCAAGCAGATCGATCAGAATTCTCTGAACACTTAATTGACCGATTCAATTTCCTAACATGACTTATGTTTCTAGCCTTAACTTCTCTTCCACGACGAGCTGTAACCATAGAACCTTTTACACCAATTACTTGAAAAGGCTCGGGTTGGAATTTGGGGGAAAGTTTTGTAGATCGTGACATGTTCTTTAGCACAACTTTATCACCCACGTTTACACTTGACGACTTGATATTACGTTTTCCCTCGGCATAGACTTTCATTTTGAGTTTTGCTAACTTATCGCGTTCCCTAAATTCCATATCATTTTCTTCGACAGAGACTTGGGGTAACTTAGTTTTCAATACCTGACCATTTAACACAGTAGCCGGTGAAACACCCGTCGAAGAGTGGGGTGTAGCCCTATAGTTCCTTAAGAACTTATAAAGTTCTTGTTTCCATGGCCTGCTTTCGGCTTGTGCGCATTTACAAAATTTTCCAATAGTTTTCATAAACCTTTCTGCGGCCCCGTTGGCCTCAGGCCTGTACAGAGTAACTTTTCTGTCTCTTATACACATCTAGATGTGTATAAGAGACAGCTCTAACTCTAACCCTAACCCTAACCCTAACTCTAACCCTAACACTA
>NW_022715455.1:60510-67389 GCF_011630105.1 Anneissia japonica
CAGGAGCTTTGATTAGACATATTTATTACTATTTAGTTTCGTGCTACACATACATGGTGCAGCACACTTTAGATAAAATAGCTTAATGACTAAGATTATCACAGATTGGTTAATTGTAAGACTGAGCATGTGCAGAGTAAATTCGGTAGTTTAAAGGCAGCGGTAGACTGTGATCATTAATTAATTAACGAAGGATTAAATGACAATGAATGATAAACTTTATAATGGTCGTAAATTGCACTAGAGTTTAGTTGGGTGATAGGCCTATGATACAAAGTTTTTTTAAGTGTCCCCCCTCCGTACTTAAAAAAAAATGAAAAATAATTACTGTAAGATGCCATTTAACAGTGTTTGAATTGTTGAACAGTGTTAACTTTTGAAATTTGCTGCCTGAGCGGAGTGGGTTTGGGATGGGTCTTCCCCCTTCCTCCCTCCCTACCTTTTTAAGTTTTCTTGCAATGATTGATTCTAGAATGTATTAAACACTATTTTAAAGTAAAATCCAACAATTAAACACTTGTGGTTAATTTAATTTTCATGTTGTTTTTGTTAGTGACGCGACGTTCGAAAATGTGTTAATAAAACATAAAAACTATTAAGCTGACTTACTTTATTCGTCATGATTAAATATCTTACAAGAAATACACGCAAATTACATGCCATTATGACGGACGAGGTTGTTTATTTTTTGCTTCCTAGCATACTTCGTAGAGTGGATCACCTGGTCTTTCTCGAAGTTCTTCGCTCGATCGGGGTTCAACGCTCGATCAGATTTTTTTTTTATGTAATATTTGTGGTGATTAAATACAATATCTTACAAAATATATACGCATATTCTATGCTATAGTATGATGGACGAGGCTCTTTACTTCTTGCTTCATAGCATACGTCGTACAGCCGATCACATGTTCTTTACGAAGTGGTCTTGTTCAGATGTTCTTCTGAGCCAACGCTCGATCGGGGCTGAACCCGATTTAACGGTGTTTGGTTAGACGTCGTTTGTGACAATGTGTTTGACTGAAATTAAAATTGTATTTGCTTTGTTGTGACGATTTAGTATCGTACAAACTATAAGCATAGGCCTGTAAGATTTTTTGTGGTAAATGCTAGATTTAGAAGGGAATTTCTCCATGTTTTAGCGTAGGCTTCATACACAGTACTGCATGCATGTCGTCTTCTTCAATCAAGTGTGGTTGTTAAGTCTAGAAATAATTAATTGTTAATATTGAGCACCCTCTATAGCTGGAAAAGAAAACTGGCTGGGGGTAGCCTAGCAACGCCGTAGGCAGTGTGACCACTGCTTGGGTATTTACCCAAGATCTAGGGTATTTTGACTTGGGTTCTTGGGTATTCCGTTCAAATCATTTAGTATTTTATTTTTACTAAAAAAATTAAATATTTTTGTCATAGAGGAAGAATTAAGAAGTAACAAAGTATATGTCAGTCCATTCAAGTAAGCAAAACATAACATTATTAATTGACTGTTAATTGCTAAAAACAAGGGTTCAGAATTGTTTATTTGTGTTTGCGTTGCCATTAATTATTAATGCATTACATAATAAACCTTGATCACTGATCTACTGATAACACTGGCCGACTGAGGGCGTATTTCCTGTCTGTATTATATCACCTCATAAATATTAATTTTAATTATTAACACAAACAATTACAATAAAAATGGTTTATAAATTGAACTGAAAGGGAAACTATATGAGAAAAACACGGGGGTTTTTTTTCTTCAAATTTTAATGCATTTTCAGGAAGCTTGGGTAATTTCGACGCAGTCATTGCACACTAGCAAACATAACGTTAGTGTTGAGGCATAAAAGCCAGTATGATTGATTTTTGAAATGTTTACAAGGTTTAAATTCTGTAATAGGACAGATAAAGGGTGAATTTTATACAAACCTATGAATATTGCATAGTTATGATATAATGATGATTCTGTGTGATATTATAATTTTAAACCAAGCGTTGATTACTCCACGTACGAACGTCGCGCGGACTCCATATTTTCTGTACACTGTTATACGTAGCCGACGCCAGTTACACCGAGCTAAACTTTGTACATAAATTTCACAATAAGACAGTATTTTGTATTATTATTATAACATATATCCTTTATCCCTGATTTATGGTTAGCAGCTACGTTATAGAAAGCATAGATAATAGGATATGTAAGTGTTGAAATATTGTAAATGTGCTATCGTATTACGAACAGTTCGATCGCATGACTTGATAGGTCTTTTGAGGAACGTCACTGTTTATTTCCTTTCTTCACGCCTGAGTGAACATCAACATGAATATTTATTAGGTAGTAAAAGATTGGCAATAGACCGAATTAGCGACGAAAGGTGACGTCATCACAATTTGGCTGAGTGTGTATAAAATTGTAAACAAAGGCCAAAAGTCCTATTCTATAACGTTGCGAGTTTTTGTATGGTCCAGGAAAACAAGCAAAAAAAAACCCCAAAGTACACGGGTAAAATACTTTTTAAAACATTGGTAGGTTAAGGGAGGTTCATAGAATCATCAGAAGACGTTTTATTTGATTTTCATGTAAAATTAAGTTAAATATACGTAGAGTTTTTACAGGCTAGGCCTCAGCCCCTGACACATGTTGCACGACAACGCGACATGGCTAGATGTGATGATTGAGTGAGGCCTGACTGTAAACGTTCAACTCCGTGCTGTCGTCAAGTCTTTTACTTGTTTAAACATAAAGTCTGACAAAATTATTGGTGTGAATTTAGGAACATTATTCAATAATTTTGAATAACTTAGCTCTCCTTGAAATCTGCAAGTACAACACATTTCATGAGTTTTGCAACAAGCACATTTATCGACCGACGTCATGATTCACTGTGAGTGAATATACACGGCTGCCGTCGTCGTGCTGTACAGTATTTGATTACACAGGCAGACACGACCAATGTACGTTTTATTCCCAAAATAGTACGATTTATTCTACAATCGTAGAGAAAAGATGACGTTTCATTCATAAACATGTAACATTGGTTTCTGTAAATTTAAATCACGCTCAACTTTACACACAAAGCGTGTATGAGACGTTTTAGTAAAGGCTATTTTCTTAAATTACTGTGTAAATCTTCGTGCGTTTGTTTTGGTTGGAATACCAACTATAGCTGAACAGCGTCGATCGCTAATTCGGTCTATATTCACAATGTATTGGATGTATTATTTTGGATAGACTTTAGTATTATGCATTAATTGTATTTCAGATTGGATTTCTGATTCAATGAAAACTTATGTAGAGTATAATGATGCGGAGAGATCAAAGTTTACTCTATGGCAAGAAATCGTCGCTCACATCACGAACTAACACAATCCAAGTAGATTGTGTTAGTTCGTGAAATCACAGTAGCGCGTCAAAACGAGCGCGTATTGGTTGTCAAGCAATTTTGTATTCTTTACCACACAAAAAGTCCTTAACAATAACAGCGCGTATTTTGACGCGCTTTTTTAATTTCACGAACTAACACAATTGAATTTAATTGTGTTAGTTCGTGATGTGAGCGACGAAATAGTAATTGAATCTGAATAATTATAGATAATCATAGATTATTACTACTCAATTACATACCATGTTTTATTATCTTAATGATGATTCGTTTTATTATTAAATCTGGATGCTTTGTAACAAATCTAGGAAATTAATGAAGTGTACGTTTATAGGACAATTACTTAAAATGACAATGTTTAAAGAGCTAGCTTAATATTAGGCATAGCAAATGACATTGTGTTGAATTATTGTTTATTTCTTGTTTGCTTCTTATAGCCACGCCGAATTGTTCAAAAGAAGGAATTGAATAAAGTTTTTTTGTTTGAATACTCCGTCGTCTGTACATAAAATTGCGTAAATTACATCCAGAACGCCAACAATTGGTTGAATTGTATTAAGGAAGCAACCAAATCATGTCTAGTCGTTCAGTTAGCACTAAGTCATCGACTGCATCAGCACTTCGACTATCTGCAGCACAAGCTAGAGCAGATCTTGCTATAGCCAAGGTAAAGGAAAGGAATGCTGCAAAGAAAAGGGAGCTAGCTTCTGAACTTGAAAGCCTCAAGGATAAGGATCTAGATACACCTCACTAATGGAGGGCAACTGTAGACCAATCATTTCACAAGCCTGACGGATGAAAGTGTCAATACGTCCTTTATCCACTCCGGCAGCATTACCAGCCCAACAAGCAAGGCAATATGTCCAAACACTACAAACAACATATCTATAAAAGAAAGCAACATAGGTTCACTGGAATTAAATTTAAATAGAGTTCTCAAACAATACATTCTAGGTTTTAATTTTTTACACAGGAAATCAATATGGTCACTCCAGCTCAATCGAGCTTAAAAACAATGCCCAGATATTTATAATTATCAACTATTTCTATTTCTTCTCCTTTTATGGTTATTGGTTGAAATTGAAATTTATGTTTGGTTCTAAAGTCAATAATCATCTCCTTTCTTTTTGTAGTATTAATTTGTAGGTAATTATTGTTGCAAAATTCAACAAACCTTTTTATTTCGGTACGATAATGTGTGTCGTTATCTGAGATAATGAGGCCGATTGTGCTGGTATCATCAGCGAATTTTACAACTGGGCAAAGCTCACTAGATGATCTATAGTCAGCAGTATACAATGAATATAACTTAGGCGCTTTAACTGTACCCTGAGGGACACCCGTATCAGAGGTAATAATTTCGGATTAAACTTCATTTATTTTTACAAATTGTTTCCTATCACAAATAAAATTTAAAATTAAACGTACAATTGGACGGGGGAACTGCATATCCAACATTTTTCTCGCAAGAACATAGGGCTGTATAGTATTGAATGCCGACTGAAAGTCAAAATAAACGTGCAGAATGGCCTTTATTTGTATTATCAAGATATGAGTATAGACTGTGTAATTTATGTAGTATAGCATCGCTGGTACTCCGTGATGATCGATAAGCGAATTGCAATGGATCTAAAACCTTTTCCACATAGGAAATTCTTAAAATAATACGTTCCGAAGTTTTCATAACAACAGAGGTAAGCGCAACGGGCCTTAGGTCATTCGTACAAGTAATTTTTGGTTTTTTTGGGTACCGGTATTATGCATGAAATTTTCCAGAGATCAGGGAATGTATGATTTAAGAGACAAAGATTAAAAATATAAGTAAAAATGCCATCAAGATGAGGAGAGCAGGCCTTAAGTTCTCGTGGCGGGACCTTGTCTGGACCAGCAGCCTTCGATGGATTGAGTTTCATGAATTCATTATGAACATCAGAAATACTAACAATGAATTTAGGGTCCTCTTCAGTGACCCGAAAGGAGTTAAACAAGGACCTCCTTCTCTTCCTTTAAATCATAACCATTAAAACGATTATAAAATTCATTTAGCTCATTTACATATTGCACTGTTACATTTGGAATTGGGGTAGGTATATTACCACCATTTGTGTAGCCACTCATTAGTTTCATACCCTGTCAGACTTTTTTCATATTGTTTGACTTAAAGTTTTGTTCGACTTTTTTCCTAAATATATTCTTTTGCTTCTTAATTTCAGATTTAATGTCACTAGTCAAGTCTTTTCATACGATTGGTATCACCCAGCTTAAATGCTTGCCGTTTCTAACACAAAAGTAATTTGACGGCTTTTGTTATCCAAGGTTTGTTATTAGGATAAATTTTAACTGTTTCTACTGGCACGCATTTCTCAATACAAAAGTTTATGTAGGCGCTCACTGCGTTTGTGATACCATTCAAATCTTCTTCATCAGTAAAAATATTCCAATCGGTTGTTTCAAACTCTGTTATTAGGGCTTCTTCAGCTTTGGGTGACCACTTGCGAACTTTAATAATTTTTGGCTCGCATGTTTTTATAAGTGGACGGTACCAAGGGCTAAGTAAAACCAAATTATGATCGGAGTGTCCCAAGTTCGGGAGTGGCGACGAAGTATAGGCATCTTTCACATTTAAAAAACAAATCAAGAATCGCATTGTCTCTTGTTTAACATGTAACATGTTGATAATATGTGACCGTTGTTATCTTGAGTTTACACCTGTTGAAGTCGCCATTTATAAGTACTAACGCTTCAGAATGCGAACATTCAATGTCCTGAATTATTTCAGCAACCTCATTTATCGCATTCTTTTCAAACTTTTTTTCTGGTATATATACCAAAACATTAATGACATGCGAGAATTCCCTCGGCAAGTAATAGGGTCGAATACTAACCACCGGTACTTCAGAATATGGTGTACATTTGTGGAGCTTGAGCGTAGAATTATTTGGGTGACAGTACTTCTCATTAATATAGAGGCAAAGACCTCCACCACCATTTTTATTCGCATCATGGGTACGATCTCCACGAACAGATTTAAATCCAACTACCTGGATGTATTGGTCGCTGTGCTTATCACTCAGGTGCGTTTCGGTGAATGCCATTAAACTGGCATTTCTAAAATCACTGAAGTGTTCCACATTTCCTCTAAGTAAATCGATTTTGTTGTTCAATGATCTAACATTTCCAAGTACTAAAGATGGTATAAATGGCTTACACTTCCTTCGTCTTTTTCGAAAGTCTTCGACTCCTCCAGCCTTTACCCCTCTTCCTAATCCTAGGCTTACGACGCTGAATCTCAGGTGGTAAGTTCACATGTGCTGGTAGTCGCACCGATGACCTCTCGCCTATGGAATGTAGTTCAAAAGACGTGTAAGCAATGCCCTCACTTGGCTTACACAGACCACCCCTCAAAAACAGCCAAAACAGCATCAAAAGATAGACAAATTCCACAACCTTCACGTACATCATAATGAATAAACCACAAAAATCACTTTCACAGCGCCAACATAATACATGGTTGAAA
>NW_022715455.1:67793-80723 GCF_011630105.1 Anneissia japonica
ACACTGTATATGTACCTTTGATCATTTATATTATATTTATTCAACAGTGTTAATAGCTACCTTCCTTCATATATAATATACGACAGTATTCCTAGCCATATTGCCAGATTTATCTGGCCGAACGCCCTCTTGAGGCGTAGTAATGTGTAATACAATGTTCTCGACGGTTATTTGGACCTGTTCAACCATGAAGCCTTCGTGGTCTAGTGGTTATGACGCTCGCCTTGGCAGCGAGAGGTCGCAAATTCGAATCCTGTCGGAGGCATTTTATTAAATAATTACTTTTTATAGGATTTTATTCGTTGAAAAGCTACAGGGTAGCCTACGATGTTCCATCATGTCCTTATCAAACACTGTATATGTACCTTTGATCATTTATATATATATATATATATATATATATATATATACTGTATATATATAATATATTATATATAATATATATAATATATATATAAATTTTAAAAAGCAAATGGGAAAAACCCATAAAACTGCAAACGGCCACATAAAACTTAAAATTAAACTTTAATAAAATTTAAAATTAAAACGGAACAGTAGAGAAAATTAGATCAGAATGACAAAATAAACTAAGCATCCACTGGAAGAAATTCCAATATCTGCAGACGAATCCGTTTCGGCCTTCCAGGCCTCATAAGTGCAGCTAGGATACACTGATGAGGTACACAGACACAGACAGTCAACATTTGAATTGGTGATTATGATTGATATGTGGCCTAAAATTGGTTGATCTTATGATTAATGAACAAGATGAAAACTTAAGCTTCCTTCGAAGACCGTTACGTTCCATATGATATTTTAAAGATACATTCAAATGTCAAAGATAGAGGACTATTATTTGCAAAGGCCAAGTTTATATCTAAACAGACTCTTGCCATTTAGGCCTAATGTTTATCGACCGAGAAGTACCATGCTCTTCGTGCAAATTCAAATGTTCCGCTAAAGTAATTTAATAACAGCTGAAGTTTGTAAGGTTTTGCCTTGTATTAAACACGTATGGGTTCGTCTAAAGTCACTTTGGTCACTTCCTCTTCCCAAAGTGGAAGTCGAAAGTTGTTCAAGTCAACATCCTGTATTTCAATAGCCTTGATTACACAAAATGTATCATAATTACTGCATTGATCTCAATCAATCAATCAATCTTTATTTTCAATCTTCAATAAAATAACAAATTAAGATGGAGGAAATACAACAAAGGCAAGGCCTAACAATGTGTTGTATCACTTTAACAAAAAGACAATCATAATATAGAATATTAAAAAAACATTAAAAATACACAAAAATCAAAACAAATTACATTACGGCAGATACAGAGACCAACCCACCCATATGAAATACATGTTGCCAAAATGAACAAGTAATCGTTATTTAAGTCACAGTATAGCCATGAAGTTAACTTGCATTAAGAGATTGGATGTGCTTAGAAATCTGTGTTTTAAAATGATTGACACTGTAAGAGTTTTTAACTCTTTCTGGCAAATTATACCAAAATTTAGGTCCAGTAGAAAATACAGATTCAATCTTACGAATATCTAGTCGATAGTTAATTTTATTCCTAGTATTGTACCCATGAATACTTTTATGATCAGTAAAGGTATTGTTAAAGGATGTATGTAACATTCCATTGTTGTATTTAACATAAATATACCTAGTTCTTTCTTTTATAGATCAAAAACATTCAATAGATTTATTTTTTCAAATAAAGGCTTCGTATGACATAAATATGGACTATTGGTAATTATTCTTAAAGCTTTCTTTCGCAATTTTAATATTTTATTCACATAACCTTTGTTTGTTTTACCCCATAGCATAATCCCATAGTTAATGTGTGACAAAATAAGGGAATAACACAGTAACAGTAAAGATTTCTCTGGTAGGAAATGCTTCACTTTATTTAACACACCAATGTTTTTAGAACACTTCTTCTGAATGTTATTGATATGCCGTTTCCAAGTAAGATTTTTGATCTGAAACTACACCAAGAAATGGTGCCTCTGGTACCCGGGTTAATTTAAAACCATCCAAATAAATACAAGTTGAGTTTATGTTTTTGGTTTGGTGCGGTGTTCCCAGAAACATAAGATTTGTTTTATCTGTATTGAGCGAAAATTTTTTACATTTAAACCAATTAGAAATTTCGGAAAGCTCATTTAACATGTTATCGGTATTACAATCCGAATAGAAGACGGTTGTGTCATCTGCAAATAATATAAATGAGAGTAGTTTAGAAGTATTACATATATCATTCATATGTATAATGAACAATAAGGGCCCTAGTATTGAACCTTGTGGAACTCCAAACTTAACACTCTCATATAATGAATTTACATGATTGTAGGACACATACTGCTTTCTATTTGATAAATAATTTTGGAACCAATTATATGATATACCACGGAATCCGTAGTTATATAATTTATCTAACAGAATGCGGTGATAGATCGTATCGAAAGCCTTCGATAAATCAATAAAAATGCCTAAAGTATACATGTCATTGTTTATTGCTTTAGTCACATTATTTAACAAATCCAGTATAGCCATATGTGTAGCATTATTCTTTCTGAATCCATATTGATTGCTATATAAAATATTGAAATTACTCGAAAAACTGTAACATCTGTTATGCATCAAACCTTCTAAAATCATGGAAAAACATGGAAGCACAGCCACCGGTCAGTAGTTGCTAAATAACTATTGATTTTCTTTCTTATAAATTGGTATAACTTTGGCAATTTTTAAAGCATCTGGTACTGTTCCACTACTCATAGATAGGTTAAATATAAAACTCAATGGAGACAAAATTTCTTTAGCTACTTTTTTTAATTAAACCTGGATGTATATTATCATGACCTGGACTTTTGTTGCTAGAGAGTTTATATATTATTTCATTTATCTCCTCTTCATTAGTTGGTCTCAAAAAACAAGTCGCATTATAGTTATTATTGATATAATAATTAAAGTTGTTGCCAGTGTGTTTTATTTTTTCAGCCATCGACGGTCCAATATTAGAAAAAAAAACTTATTAAACCCATTGGCTATTTCATCGTGATCGGTAATTGATTCGTTATTACAAACAAATTGTTGTGGTATTACCCTCTTACTACATCTTAAGATGCCATTGAGAATTTTCCAAGTATTCTTCATGTTATATCGTTCTTTTGCTAATAATTTGGAAAAGTAATTTTGTTTGGACAATCTTATGTTAGTATTTAGCGTATTACGATACTTTTTGTAAATGGAGATATTTTGTCTGTAGTTTTCTTAATAGATTTTTTATAACTCATATTTTTTCTACGAATACATTTTATCAAGGCAAATGTAATCCATGGAGATTTGGGTGAATTTTTCCTCTTGGAGACTTGTTTCTTGGGTATACATTCATCATACAACATATTAAATTTATCCATAAATGACATATATGAAACATATTAGATGAACAGACATTTACCCAATCAACTGAGTTTAGCTTGTCTTTTTTAAATAGTTGAATATTAGCATCATTCATAATTCTAATTTTACTTTGACTTTCTTCATTCCTTCTATATGTGGATAAATCTGTAAAAATAAATGATGGGGAATGGTCACTGATATCAGTGAGGACGATATTAGAAATTTGTTTACAATAAAAATTCGTAAATATAATTATTATCAATTAAGGTTGCAGTTCTAGGCGTAATTCTGGTTAGTAATACTAGGAAAAATGAATAAGAAGTAAATGTATCAATGAAGTCAGTTGTAGGTAAATGCATGTCATCATTCAAAATATTTATATTAATGTCACCCATAATATACACAATTTTATTTTATTTTCTGGCCACTTCATGTAATATATTAACAAATTTATTAAATTTATTATTTTTCTGATTAGGTGATCTATAAATAATACCAACGATTATGTTTTTACACAAATTCCGTTCAATTTCAATAAATAAGGTTTCAGTAATCTCAGGATGCACAATAATATTTAAGTTATGTCTAATATTGTACTTTATGTTTTCTTCTATGAATAAGCCAAGTCCACCACCACTCCCGTTTAAATAACCTATTTGTGTTCAAAATTATATCCATTCAAATGAAAGTATTCATGTGGTTGATCTCTGAGCCAGGTTTCAACTAGACCAATGATTTTAAAATTTGCCTCACTACTTTTGAGAAAATCTTTCAGTGATTCAAAGTTTTTATGCAAATTCCTGATATTTACATTTAGCATCGGTAAATCTGATGCCATATTAGTTTGTATTTAATTAATTTTGTCAGGTAAATAATAATCAGATTTGCTTGTATTAATTTCTTGAGGATCAATCACAAGATTTTCATATTGACTACTTTTTTGCAGTTATTTAGGATATTTATCAAAAATATTACAGAGTTCGGACCAATAGATACTCATTTTGATCACTAATATGATTAAACGGTATTGATAGGGAGTCATTACACTTTAAACAGTGCCAAAATTTAGAATTATCTCTTTTTCTGAATTCTTTAACGGTTAAATTAGAACATGATTTATGAACATATTTACAGCAAATTGTACATACTAATTTTCTGTGATTCTTTTTTACTTGTTTGAGACATATACTACATTGGCAATACATGTTATACTACATTAAATACAAAAAATAGATACGTCTATAAAACATGCACTCTATTAAAAGAATAAATTAAAATTCATTAAAAATCGCTCCAATAGCAGTAAAGATATACCGTATATGATCATTGTAACAGGCATAAACCGCTCGGAGAGAAAAACGAAGATAATGTATTTTATATAGATGTTACCGGAATAATAATTTCATTTTATCTTGGTAGCTAGGAATTTTACTATCTGACGCAGGCGAAACTCCTTACAAATAAAGTATGTAGAATAATATACTGGTATTTCTCCCTTTTTTTATATAATAAACTGCGTTGCTTGATAATATATATATACTTTTTTTTTTAATTTTTTAACTTTTATAATAATTATCAAATCATCCCCAGCAAGAACACCTTCCTCGTACAATTTATTCACTTTGTCAGTTGTATATTTGGTTTAGTTTTTCTTTTGTATTTCAGAATTTAACAAATACGGTAATCCACAAAGAAACCACTTAACTTCTGTTTTTCATAACGGCCATTTTATGATAGTATATTTTATAATGTCATCAAATCATCGATTGTAGAATGGTGCTTTTTTACCTTGATAATCACGCCATTCTCCAGCAGTAAAACGAAGACGCACCCTTTTCTTGTACAGTTCCTTTACTTTGTCAGCATACTTGTTTTTTTCTTTCAGATCAGAACGGGTAAGGTCATCCACTATAAAAGAAACTACTTCCAGCTAATTTCTCTCTCCTTTTATCATAACTGCCATTTTGGTTTGGTAGCTTAGGAATTTTACGAGAATATGGCGCGGGCGAGCATTCTTACCACTATCATCATGGTGCTTTCCGTCACGATGAGCGCGATCAACTGCAATATCTTCCAAACCAAACGTTTCCTGTAATATATTCTGCACAAGAGTTTGAACATGTTCACCTTTTTCGTCTTTATAGCCAACAATACGGATATTATTTCTCTTTGAATGTCTCTCCAACTTATTTATATCCATGTGCAAAATATCAATCAGTTCTGTCAATAGTCAGCCCTTGTTGGGTAGTAATTTCCCCTACACGTAGCATGTCGGCCTTCAGTTCCGTAATTTCTTCAGCTTGAAAATCAACGGATTTAATGATATCTCGCCGAAAGTTATCAACATCTTGTCTGATTTCAACTTGGCTTTTGAGGATTTTGTCAAGTGTCGACTTAACATACCACTGAAACTCATTTGCATCGTCCACAGACGCTGGACAAGTTTTTTTTTTGGAATGGACTGACATGCTTCGTTGGTTTCGCTAGGCCGGTTAAGGTTTGAATTAACCACGTGTCCACCACGATCTCCGTCCGCACCTTCAGTGTCAGTAAGACACGTACCTACAGGTACTTTCGGTTGGTTTTTTCCTGGTTTATATTTATTTCTAGTGTTCATAATTGAAACTTACAAAATACGTAAACCGGTATATAAATCGCCGAGAACCAATTACAGCTATAATTTTTATCCGGTAGGCAAAGAAAGGGTAAAAAAAATCGTTTTTCTCCCCGAGCAATCAGCCAACGTGTTGCTCACTCAAAGGCTCATCATTCTTCTACAGTATCTGCAGTACGCGTGTTTCATTAATACCATTTATGCCCGTAAATTTTCTTATATGATCGAGCAAACTGAAGACGTAATGCCAATGACATTGTTCAAAAGTCACCATTTAAATAGGCCTACGTTGAAATCAAATTCCATACAATGCTATCATGTCCATGATCTGTCCGGTGTTAAAATTAGTAATCCATGGCTTGTCCAGGTAGCACTAGTTTATTAAAATTGTTGGAGGAAGCGGCGAACATTTTCGCAAGATTCAGAGCGTTCTTTTTGTAAGCGCAGATTCCGTACTTCAGGTGAGAACAAAGTAGACATCTTTCCTTGTCAAGTGCATTGACATGCACTTCCAAAGTTGGATCGAAGTTATTGATTCTCCTCGTCTTACGAATCTGACGGACTGAAGATTTGTTGCAACCGTCAGCTTTAGTAAGTGGTGGTTCTGGTAGCTTCCTTGGCTTAGTTGCAGCTACATTGGGTAAAAGTGGTAGCTTCCTTGGCTTAGCTGCTGCTGTATCCCGTAAAAATGGTAGTTGCTTTGGTTTGACTGCAACTTCTTCTAGTAATTTTGGTAGCCTTGATGGTTTAGATGCTACATTGGTTAAAGGTGGAAGTTTCCTTGGTTTTACTGCAGTTGATTTCGGTGGTAGCTTTCGTGGTTCAGTTGGTAATGTTGGTAGCTTCTTTTCTCTTGCTACTTTAATTTCATTTTCTCTTCCCGTCTAAGAAATACAGTATAAAGTAATTTTGTATATATTAGGGAAATTGTCTTTTCTGCCGTCCCATTTCTCGTATCATCCTATTCATAGGGCGCACTTGCAAATAACCAAAGCATTTTAAAATGTAGATAGGCCAGTACATTGTTTTCGAATGGTCGGAACCTTAAAATTGATAGCACGATCTTCTAACTTGCCTGTACCATAGAATAAATTAAGTTTAAATAAACTTTAATTGTCCATAAATAGAATCAGAAATACAGCAATTTTAACTTTACGAAGTTCTAAGCAAAGAGTTTAAACTAAGCTAATTATAGTAGGGCTATTGTATTTTGAGGTAATCTTATAATGTTAATTATATTAACTACAGGAATAAACTTACTAAGTTATTAAAGACTTCAAAAAAAAAGTATTACATAGAAAAATTTAAATTATATAAATTTAATATACAAAAAACCTGGCAAGTAATAAAAGTAAAGTACTGGGTAAAACCAAAAATAATCCATTGCCATCATATTTTATTCACAATGAAGACAAAATTACAGATCCTTTAAGCATTGCATCTCATTTTAATGATGATTTTGTTAACATTGGTCTAAATTTAGCGAACAGTATAAAGATTCCCGATTTTAATCTGAAATATTCTTCATTCCTACCCCAACCAAAATTCCCTTTTTCTTTCTCCAGTCTCTGAAGACGAGGTGATCGATCTAATCTCCAAACTAAATGAAAAGAATAGTACAGGAGTTGACGGATATTTAAGCAAAGTTATAAAATCTATTTCCCCATATATTGTAAAACCTTTGACCCATATTTTTAATATATCCCTGATTAATGGAGTTTTTCCAGATCCCCTAAAGGTTGCAAAGGTAATCCCTGTTTTAAAGAAAGATGATCCTCATAAATTCAAAAATCATAGACCAATTTCCTTACTTCCCTGTTTATCAAAAGTCTTCGAACGTATTATTTATAATAGACTAATAGATTTTTTTAAACAAACATGATGTCTTATTTAACGGTCAGTATGGTTACAGAAAAAGTTACTCTACTGAATTTGCATTAATTGATATTTATTAACTGATAACAAGCGCCCTCTCTAAATAGAACTATACAATCGGTGTTTTTCTAGACTTATCAAAAGCCTTTGACCATAATATTCTTCTGCGTAAACTTAATAACTATGGTATAAGGGGTATTCCCCTTTATTAAAATTATTACTTTATTAAAAGCTATTTATCTAACCGTTTCCAATTAACCTCTGTAAATTCTTATGAATCTCAACTTTCACGTATCATCTGTGGCGTACCACAATTCTTGGCCCTTTATTATTTCTTATTTACGTTAACGATATTCCCAATTCCTCCAAAGTACTTAATTTTATTCTTTTTGCAGATGATACAAATATTGTGTATTCTCACAACGATAAAAACTTATTATTCGATACATTAAACATTGAATTAGATAAAGTCTCAAACTGGTTCAAATTAAAGGAATTGTCCCTAAATGTCTCAAAAACTAATTAGATTATATTTAAAAAACCCAAAAAGGATAAATTTAATTATGATTTGTTTATTGATAAAAATAAGATTTCTCGTGTTACTGAGACCAAATTCTTAGGAATCACAATCGATTCCAATCTTGATTAGAAACCCCATATTAATCAAGTAAGTAATCTATTATCATGTAACATAGGTATGATGAGTAAACTAAAACTTTATTTTCCTTCCAATATTCTTATTGCTTTATATAATACTATTGTTTTACCATATCTCTCATATTGCAATATTGCTTGGGCAATTAACATCGACAAGTTTGAATACCTATGTCCTTGGACCAGTACTCAATCAACTAAATTAGATCGACTATTTCGTCTTCAAAAGCGGGCTCTCCTGGATATTCTTAATATCTATGACCTTAATAAGCTCCAAGTTGTTTTGTTTATGTTTCGTCTTTCTAAAAATTCTATTACATATCGTTTAAAAAACCTTTTTACCGAAGCCTCAAGTATTCATAATTATCCGACTAGATTTTCCCAAAATACAAATTACATAATTAACAATAATTACTCAACTGAGCTAATACGCCATTCTATTCCATATTATGGCCCGAAATTATGGCTGAATCTTCAAGACGACCTAAAAACAAAATTTTCCGTAAACACTTTTAGAAAATCCTATAAGCAGTCCTTAATCTCTGCTTACGAAGAATAAATATTTTCTTTAGACGTGTGTCTTGTTGTGGTCTAATATGTTCCCTTTTTGTTAGTAGTGGTGATTGTGGTAGTTGTTTGTGATAGTAATGGTAATGATATTATTTTTATTATTGTCATTGTTATTACTACTCTCATTGTTATTACTGTCTTTGATATTATTATTATTATTAGTATTAGTATTACTGCTATTGTTGTCGGTAATATAATTATTTTTATCGTTATTGTTGCTACTATTACTATTATAATTAAATTTGTTATTATGATATGCATAAGAAAAAAAAGTTAATGGTTCTCACAAGATTTACATATAATATAATCATATTTGTTTCATTTTTTTTTGTGTTATTTATTTATTTATTTATTTTTTATATTTTTTTATGTTTCCCATTTTTGTTTTGCTTTAAAAACATAAAATTAGTAATACCATTTAAACCATTATGTAAGGGGGCTATGGCTTAAAGCTGATCAGACGAGTCTAATCAGCTTATATAGTCTCCTCCACAAATCAAATCCAATTGTTTGACGATTTATTATATCTGTATACTATATTATTATTATTATTATTATTATTATTATTATTATTATTATTATTATTATCATAATGGTCACATTATTAAGAAGACACAACAATAATTGTTACTTAACCAATATCCTGAGGCGCGTGGAACGGAGAGAGTAGAGAAAACAGTAGAACTTATACATACTGTTTGTGGTGCTGAACTAATAATAATAATTCAAATAATAAAACATTAAATAGTTAAACCGTTATTAAATTTTTAATTATTGGTCATGTTGTAACTTCAGCCGTTGTCTTTCAAACCATTTAAATTATCGTAGCAAAAAGTATAAATGTGGAAATAAACATTGAACATTGAAAAAAAAAATCTTTTATTTGTATGGTCGAATTATTACCCCAGCCGGAGAGGTTATGTATTTGTCGCAGTTTCATAATTAAAAGTAAAAGATTGTGAAACCAAAATATTGACCAACCTGTGCCCGGTTTAATCTGGTTTTTGACTCAATTCCAGTATTTCCGAGACGTTTTTGACGGATTCTGTCGTCTGTCTTAAATTCATTAATAGTATTTTTGCCGTGGCGGGATCCCATTTTTAAATTCAGAAGTTATACAATATAATAATTGTACAAAAAGTTCTAAGAAATCTCATATAATGATTTCGATTAGGACAATGAGAGTCGAATAGAATGTTACCAGGTAACAATTACCTTGTTCATGTTGCTAGTGATCGAACGTTACTTTGTTTCGTCATAATAAATAAACACGCAGCGAACTAGTTACCTAACAACGCGCGTTAGAATAATATAGGTTACGCGTATGCTGTTTCATCACCATCTTCAAAGCGTCTTCATATTTGGAGTATACCTTTTTTACACTGCAAGCAAATCTAAAAGTATTAAAATGGTAATATTTACATAGTAATTAATGACAATGTATAACTAATCCAACCTATCCAACTTGAGTAACAAATTGGTCTACAGGGGCCCAGGTTATAGGCCTAGAGTTATAATTAAATTAGAGCCTTTTAGAAAAGATTGCTTAGCAGGGTCTAGTCTATAGGCCACCAATTTGTAGCAATAGCAAGCGATTGTCTCCCGGCGTACTGCCCAATCACAAGAAAGACATCACTGCAAAATAAGTCTTTTTTCTAGACTTTCGTGGGCTATCCTTGATGTTTACACCGAATAAATCGAATCCAATCCAATCCAACCACGGTATGCAAAAACCACGCCTTCCGTATGTTTAGAAGCAATGAACGATTTAGTTTTTTGTTTATAAAGGATCAATATTTACTTGTAATCTATTTTGCCAGAGATACAAATGCAGTTTTACAGTAATTTATGTTCCCTACTTGTTCCATTAATCATTGAATTTATTTCTTTTTCTTCTCTTATGTTGAGAAGCTGAAGTTTTATTTCTCTATAAGTTCATTGTGCAACAGTTCGATTCTTGTTTCTGTGATCTGCTGTTGTTTAGTCATTATAGATATTCTTAATTCCGACATGCCGCAATGCATTAAGTTAACTGAATTTTAAGGTTATGGTCAAGCCATCTCCATACCATCAACACCTCAGGTTTGCTTTAGGTTGTGGGAACAACAATATCCATGGCACATCGTTTAACTGTAATCTGAACTTCGCAGTTTTTGTAATTCGTTAAAACCTACTATAGTAAGCAAATGGAAGCAAATACCACTCTGTAATTATATAAAAGTGGTTTGGTGCAGCCGGAACGGTGTGGTTTCAGTCCCTCGCAGTGCATTTCACTTGTTTCCTTGAGCAAGAAACTTTATTTAGGACTACATTGCTTCTCTCTACCCAGGAGTATAAATGGGTACCTGTTGGGGTTGCCTGCTCCTGCGCTGATTACAGCAGCAACAATTAAGCCAACTGACCGGGGTCAAAAGGGCTTCGTATCTGCAAAGAAAGGTGATATATAAGTAACTGAATATTATAATTATTACAGAATTATATATTAAATCTAGAAGTGAGAAATCGAACAGTTGTAAATGTGTTTATTAATCAACATTAATCATCTTAATTTCCATGGGGCCCGGTGCACTGATGTGTGAAGGTTTGTCCACACGTAAGCCTGCTTTGCTACCGTGTTTTTACCACTTACGTTTACGTTTACGTAGGTACATCCGGCTGAGGCTATCGGCACTGCCGCAGTGCGAAAAAAAGCTGCTGTTTTCTATCGGTACTGCCGCAGTGCCAAAAAGCTGCTGTTTTCTATCGGCACTGCCGCAGTGCCAAAAAGCTGCTGTTTTCTATCGGCACTGCCACAGTGCGAAAAAAGCTGTTATTTTCTATCGGCATTATTGCCCCAGTGCGAAAAAAGCTCTAATTTTCTATCGGCACTGCCGCAGTGCCAAAACACTGCAGTTTTCTATCGGCACTGCCACTCGAAAAGCTACTGTTTAATTATCAAATGGATGTTTTTATCTATAGATTATGGTATCAATAATTGGTTAGGTCTAGCCCTGTCTCTTATACACATCTAGATGTGTATAAGAGACAGTAATTATTTCTAATTATTAAATATATACATAGCCTATATCTAGGCCCATACATAAAACAAAAAATAAAACAACAAAAATTTAAAATAAAATAGTAGTAATAATAATAATAATAATAATATAATAATAACAGTGCTCAAAATGAATAAAAAATGTTTAATTAATGAGATGAATCAGCATATATTAAATCTGTTTTTTTTTTTAAATAAAGGTGTTATCTATTTTATTCTGCTGTTTTAAAAAATAATCTTTATTTTCTATGATAATTTTATCCACATAATTCATGTTTTCAATGTTAGTTTGATAAATAATACATAAAATAATAATAATATTAATAATAATAATAATAATAATAATAATAATTAAGGTGCTCGAATAATGCTTTAATAAAGAATTAATAATACTTCAAAAATACTTCAATAGGCCTATTTGCGATAGTGTGATTAATGAGATATTTGTTGAAATATTTAATAGGTATAGGCCTATACCAATAATAATGCTTCAGCATATTAAATCAACTTTCGTCTATAGATGTAAAATCTGGTTTTTACCCCTAATAAAATGTTACCTATTTTATTCTGTTTAAAAAAATAATCTTACAAAATACCGTACATTATAAAGTTTCATTGTAAATTATATAAGAAATTTAATCCACATAATTTATGTTTTCAATTATTTAAGCATTTAAACAATTCAGTGGGCCTAACGCTGGATGTAAATGTAAAACAAAAACAAAAAACAAAAGCATCGCCAAAGTGTTTTCATGTATGCAAATGCTAATAC
>NW_022715455.1:82404-94757 GCF_011630105.1 Anneissia japonica
ATAATATTAATATGCATATGTGGATAAAATTATTGCAGAAAATAAACTTATAATTTATAAGATTATTTTTTAAAACAGAATCAAATAGATAGTGTTTTTATTTAAAAGAGCAGGTTTTGCATGGACGTAATTTTATTTAATATGCTGATTATTACTATTTCATTAATCAAACTATCGTAAAATTATTATTATTATTATTTAATATTATTATTATTGTTATTATTGTTAATATTATTTTTATTATTATTATTATTGTTTGTTTATTTTTTGTTTTATGTATATGCCTAGGCCTAAATAATATATACGGTATTGTATACATTTAATAATTTAATTAGAAATAAATATTTAAACTAATTGTTAAACAAATATAATATAATGTTAACAATAATATAGGCTAAGCTAGACCTAATCAATTATTGATATAATAAAAGGCAAATATTTAGAACATAATTAATACAACACCTTCATGACAATCCAGCCCTCCAAATCGTGTTTTAATAAATAACTGAATTCACTTCAATGATATATTTTGATCTTCATTCATTATTATTATTATCATTTACTTTTTATTATTATTTAATTATTATTATTATCTGTATTATTATTATTATTATTATTATTATTATTATTATTATTATTATTATTATTATTATTATTATGATGATGATGTCTTTGCCATTAACATTATCATTGTTTCTCTTTAAGGCGTCTTGTACAGGGACATGTTTCTTTTAGCCTAACCAGTCCCATTACGTTTTGAGTGAAATAAAATTATGAATTATGAATTATACTTTTGGCACTGCGGCAGTGCCAAATCAGCACTGCGGCAGTGCCGATAGCCACTACCAGGTACATCCTGCAAAGGACATAATGGTCCGTAGGCGCAGGGTAACAGTGGATGTATAGATCACTTACGAGGATGTTCAGATCACGTTTTCAGGATGTGGTTTAGAGACTCCGTGGGCGTTTTCTTCTGTCAACGCCTGAACTATTAAATAATCTGTACAAGGAACAATTTTTTTTATCTCATTTTTACCAGTTTTGCAGATGTTTCTATAATTCCTTGTATTTTTCATCATTGCTACATTTTGCCTGTGTGTAATAGTCATTGGGGAAGCCGTGGTTCTAAATACTGTATAATGACGTCTGCATTTCCATTACAATTTGTGATTGCTATCTTTTGTCACCACATTTTTTCTTGAAGTTTCTGCTTTACGATACATATCGCACAGCATACGGTTTCTGGATTGAACCAGCCAACTTAAGGTATTCCAGCACTATCTGTGCTACATGTGACTGATATTTGCTCATCGTAGTTTTTCTTAGGGTATTCAGTGGCAAGCTACTGGCTGGCCATATTTTACTCTTGGTTGTTTAGCGGACCGATCATTGTCCACATTAAACGTTTTTGGAAATGTGTGTTAATGTTTGTGATACACCGTATCTTGAGCAGCCAGGTCCACTCCATCCATCATTTCTTTTTGCAAATGTTTTAATTATAATCATTGATGAAATATGAATTTTCATCCTTAATATTTAGTCTTAAAATGTTATATTATTATCTGTTGATTTTTTTAATGAAATTCATTTTGTCAATGTATTATTTATGTGTGGAAATTTGCAATAAACAAACAAACAAACAAACAAACAAATATTTTCCTCAATACTAGTTTTAAAATGGATGTTCTGAGAGTAAATATGTCTTATTCCTCTCTGTCTACCTTCAATTAGAGGTGGCTGGCAAACAGAAAGTGTCTTTGCCCAATTTTAAATTGTGCACTTTGAGATCTGAACTTACTTTTACAGATTTATTCACCTAGTGTTTATTCTTCTGCATTCCTTATGGACACACTAAAGCCTGGTTTCCATAACATTTTTACACTGTCGCTACAGTGTTTTCAATGCAATCGATGTACTGTGTAGCAGTCCAGGATGCAATGGAAAGCCTCCCCGATTCGACTTCCCAATTAGCATCACCGAAAACAGTCGGCTAGCGTGTAGCGATTGTATGGAAAGAAACCTTGACCTTTATTAGTTTGCAAATCACTTCACTCTTTACAGCACGCTAGTTTTAGAATGGCGCAAGCCTCCTGTTTTCACTGTATATTATAGACAGTGGTGTATCTAGAGTCTTGAAATGGGAGAGCTGATGGTGGAGAAGGGCGCAGGTTGAGGGCTCAATGATCAAGTGAAGGGGTGCTAGCTCGCAAATTAAGGGGATTTCAGGTGATATGAGCTAGTTGACCGTGACTATTTTAAGGGAGAAGAAACTGGGGGAGGTGAAGTTGATTTTTTTTTTATTTTTTTTTTTTTAGGATATGTCACTGGTACAGATAATGTTAACAGTTGCGTGGGATTATTAATAATTTGAAATACACTTCATATTAACAACCGTTTCCAAGATTTATAAATAACAAAGTAACACTCACCCATTAGAAAAGGCAAAACAAATAGGAAGAAATTTTCCACTATCAGATGTATTTTGAAACGTAAGAATGTTGTTTTCACTAAATTATTTAGAATGTGTGCTCTTACATCTAAATTTCGTTTACAGAAGTGTGTAACACAAGTTATTATGTGAATGACAACTTTGTAGTTAGTGGCCCTAGTAGTATCTAAACACTTTTACCGAAATTTATTTAGTTTCATGTTTTTATTTGACAATATGACATCTTTCGTTCTATTTCCTGACATACTCAGTTATCTTTTTTACCTTGATCACTATTTTTATCTTGTGCAAGACGCTTACGTGTATAATGTGTGTCTGTGTATGCAAACCGACACTGAAAATGGAATCGAACCTCTAAAATCTGTGAATTACTCCTGATAAGTTGAACAATATGACGGTTGGTATGGTGACTGAAGTTTTTAAAAGGCATTGCCTGTATCAATTTTCTATCATCAACGAATGTTAGAAGATTTGAACGGATAAAGTTAAACAATATAAGACAGCTATTTTATCTGACTTTCATTACATGACTTCATCAGCGTCGACAATTCATTTAATATGATTTCGAATCCAAGTTGTGATGATACCTGTTTCTTTGCACTTCTGCAGTTAGACATACGTTTCTACCAACGCTATCTGGGACATGATCTTTCCATTTTTATTAAGATATCTGCCAGACAATAATGTATTTTTATCATGTTCAGTCAGATCAAGTGTCTGTTAAATGTTCATATACGCAGACAAGCTTTTAATTGAACAATTAAAATGTATTATATTTAATGTTTCCAACTTTTGGCTGCCATAGTGATAAAAACATAATTTTACTATGTTATTATATATTACCGTATCACTTCAAAAAAATATAAAAATTATTTACTGTATATTTTTTTATGCTTTGGTTTTTCACTTTATAATTTTAATATTAGTTCGCATTATGTCATATTTTTAATAATAATATAAACTGCTAATTAATCTTTTTATGTTAACATTTGCGTTTCCTAAAGAGGAAATGTGAACCTTTAGGGGGGAAATATGTTTTCCCATAGCAGGCTGGATATACAATTATGATGATACAAATATAAAAAGTTAGTTAAATGCAATGTTTTTAATTGGCCATTGCCTTTGAACGATTGGAATGATTGTGGGAGGGCAAACCTGTGGGGGGGGGGGGTGAAAGTAAATTATCTGGGTCACCACCACTCCAGTTAATTTAGAGTAACACTATTTGCGTTTTATAAAGCTTTCGAAACTACTTCCAACCAAAATTCGTGGGATCAAGTATTCTTGCGTCGAGTGAAAACCCAATGTTGTGTATAACAGACAGATGTTTATTAGCCAGTGTTTATTTTTAAATCGAATTTGATTTAATAAATTTTAATAAATTTATCGATGCAAAAGTTCCTTATGCAATTTATTTTTCTAGACTCAATAATAAGCCCATTCCGTGCTACAAACTTTCTTTACTTTCTTAGCTGTAACCGACTTCCTTTTTTTTGACACTTTATGATGTTCTATGGATCTATGTAAAATAATTGACAGACTAAGTTAAACTAGAAAGATAATATATCAAACTAGTATAGAATACTATTTCAGATGAATATAATATTTATCTCTGTACGATACTGGTCACCAGGCGTCTGACAGGCCGCTCTTAATATGCTTGTGATACTACATGAGCAATGGCAACAGTCAATTGATGCAAAGTAGTACAAACAACAAAACAAAATTTGACATTCTAATAATAGTGGGTATAATGGAGCTTGAACCTATACTATATTTATGGACGTAAAAACAATGTATAGAAGGGCTTACTTTAATGACGATAAGTATGTGATCGAGCATTTTCTCAACAGTACACAATAAATTAATTACAGGGGGACAAGAATTTAAACTCGTTAGCGACTATCTCTCATTCAAATTCTCCCGTCTCCCGTCTCAGGATGAATTATGACCTCTGTAAGCTAATACGAAGTTGATAGTCTAGTTCGCTTGAGATTTCCTATCAGTGGTTTCATTATACCAAACAGGAGATTAAGGCCAATGTATATACTCAAAAAAGTGAAAAAGCTAACTAATATTAAAATAGATATAACATCGATTAGTAAGTACTCAAATGACGTTAATGAATTAGCTCCAGAATGTAGATGATGGCTGCCGTATTTGATCACATGTTCGATCATAAGACCTATATGGCTATCTAAATCCTCATAGACCATTTCCGAGAAATTTTAAGGGACACCCGACCACGCCCACTTACAGTCTTGTCGGAGACATTTATCCACTCCCCTGGGTCTTCAACATCATACCCCGGTCGGACAAGTCCTGGCGCCAACCTTGCGTTACATTTTATAAAATCAGGCCGGCCGAAACAATTTTCACAAATTTATAACTTTTGCTGAGTGAGTAATCTAACAAAGAAGTACAGTGGGCCTATATAATATCAGCCTAAGTGTACCGTATATCTGCAGGTAGACATGTTCGGACACCGTTTAGGCTTAAACCATAAATGTTGATGTTATCAAAATAATGAGCGTATTTGCTTATTACCTAACAAGTCATTTTGTGGAATCCAATTCATCAACTTTGTGTTATTTCCCAGTCTCATTGGTGGAAATTTGCTGTTGTATTTCCACACCACACTATAAGGAAGCCGGGAAAATGCTGCAGCTAATGTTTCCAGGAGGTCACCTGATGACATATTGACAAGAGAGCCCATTGAGATCAGGACTACACCATGTCGTGCTGATTGCACGAATGATAGTAGTTGCTACGAAAAAAAAAGAAAAACAAAAACAAAAAACAATACAAGAGTGAACAACTACAGTACAGTATTGATAAGTAGTTCGTGTGCAACGATTACAATAATAGGAATTAGAAAATACAGGTTTATAACTTAGCTAAGTTAGGGTAGCTAGCCTGGTTTATTTTAACGTGCTGCTTGTCCAATGTGTTTTATCTCTCTTTTCATACTTCATTCAGTTCAATGAAAGGCAATTTTACAGGGGTGCAGAGTCTACCGCGAGTTTCGGGGATCTCCGGGGAATCCCACACACTTCCGAATGCATACAAAAGCCTCTGGGATCACACAGGGACAGCAAAATCAATTTTGTTAAGAAAGCTCATTTAAACCTAACTAGCCGGAAGTGTGGATTCTACCAAACTTCACACCCTGCACAAATGAATCAGGGAAAAATTGTTATTAACAAACTTTAACATTAGCTGCAACACATAAACGAATACCTATACGTGATCATTATGATGATAATAATAATCTATATCATTTACGTATAGCCTATTAATGTATATTATATACGTATATCCTATTAATGGTTATGAACGATAATAGTGACATTAAAATTACTTATTATGTACATATCGGTATTGATTACATTATGTTAATCAGTGTAAAAATAGTACTGTATTTTAATGGTGTTTTTACAGGCTACCGTCTAATTTAAGCAAAGTAGTAATTGTAATATTCATGAAGTAATTAAACAGAGTGGGTTCAAATCCTGCAATTTAAACAACTTAAAAAAAACAGCTTGTTTTCCTGTAGGCGCACTTCACAATTACTTCATAATTGACACACTAACGTGGAAAAGGGCGTCGACGATGTCCATCCTGAACAGTAGATTACTTGTCTGTCAATAATTATGCCATATATATATATATATATATATATATATCTAAAATTTGATTCGACGGTGTAGAAAGCATTCCTCTGGTACATAGCATATCTATGGTAACTGGACGTGGAAACTCGATAGCTGGATGGCAATTAACTCCAAACCAGATATCCACACTTGAAAACAAGTTTTCTTGACTACTTTTGAGGACATCCTTAATATCATTGTCTTTTGTTTCTATAGCTAGTAACGGATTGTGAAGGAATATATCCATCGCTAGAGGAACTGCTTGTGCCATGAGAAAATTAAGTAATCTTTGAAAGAAATTCATTTCGTCGGTTAAATGAGAAAATCCTTCAGGAACATAAGCAGGATTGCTAGGTACACGTATTTTGGAGATTAAAGCAGGGAGTACAGGCGGAACATCCAGAGTAGCATACGATGTCAATATGCGCTTAGATAGTAGGTGATGACATGGCATTAGACTATCCCCTATTAGAAAATCAAACTTTTCTTTCCGTATTTTACTAATTAAAGCATCATCGTTGAGCAAAATATCGCAAGCAACGACCATGGCTTCTAGAACGTGTTTGAATCGCTTTGCCTCCCCTCGTTTTTGCTCATTCGATAGTAAAGTCTTGAGAGAATTATATAGTGATGTTGTTTCTCCATTCATTGATTTGTCCAAGAAGTCGTTATTGGCACGATCGACTTCCTCTGCTGTAAAATTAACAGGCATTGTTATGTAAGAAAACACCTTGCCTTTATCTTCTTTAATTCTACGATCATAAAATGTATCTGGAATCAAAAACCAAACTTCATGTCCATGCTGAACGAGTGAATTCCCCAAGAAGTTGGAAACTCGAACATGACTTCCCATCGGTAGATTCCCAACATAAATAAGAATCTTCGATGAATCTACAGCGAAGCTTAATGCCAAAACACAAAGCAAGGAAGCATACATTTGAAAGACCAGTTTTGGCTCTAGTGTTAATTAAGTAAATGGTGTAATCTATATTTAACACCTACCATGTAGGCCTAACTACCCGGTCATTATCTGCGATTGCATATGTGCTGGTATCTTAATGGTACAATGATTGTGGGAAGGCTTAGTGTTAAGTACTGAATATATTGTTCCGATTTTAACAAGCAGTTGATAGTGCAACCCCACTCAGACTTAATAATATTTGTTTGTGTTGAGTGTTATAAAACCTATTATTTTTTTTTTTAGGAATTGTATCAATAGGAGTTGTTTTAGAGACCTAATCCATTAGCTCTACATAAAATGTTTACTGATACTGTACATGCATTTGCAATTTTAGGGTATTATAAATGCAAGTTTATAATAAATGACCAATTATTTTATAGGTCTACGTTAATTACCATTTCATTACAATTATTTATTTAGTACGAATGCAGTAATGCATATAATAAAATAGATGATAGTCCTACTAACACAAGATTTGTTTCAACGGGTCACACGTCATGATTAAGCCATAGTGCTTATGCTACTACCGGCTTATATACCGGTCAGATGTATGATAAATAGCCAAAATACTAAGGTAAGTCATGTATATTACGTTATAGCTGAATAGTGATATTGTTATTAGTTGTTTGTTAATTAAGAGAATCATTTCCCCTTAGCAATGTAATGGGCTTCTTTAATTTTGGGTTGATAATTATTGTGTGCCGAATCAAGAATATAGTGAAACAATCTAAATTAGATATGTTTTGCATGTAGGCCTAACCGAGTTTTATAGGTGTTGAAAATGTGTGAAGACTTGATTTGCATATGCGCCCTCTACGGGACAACCCAATGAAACAGCGAGTTAAATAATTCAAGTAGGAGGCTACTAAAGGAAAATCTGCCCAAGAACGAAAAATAAAACCTGCTTTTATTCACTATTTAAAATCTCAAACCTAGAGCCTCAAGCGTATGTATGTTTTCAGGTCACCTGAACATTATAAGAAATGTTATTTTATTTTTTTACGTATCTCCGGTTGGCGGTGATGGTGTAACCCCATACTTCAGTTTGGGTATAGTTTGGTGTTTATTGGTTTGGTTTTTTTTTTTTGTTTTTTTTTTTCCCCGGCTTTTTTCTTTGTTTTCTTGACTTCAATATTGTCAAGCGCATAGAGACCTCGTTTATTTGCGCTATATAAATCCATCTATTATTATTATTATTATTATTATTATTATTATTATTATTATTATTATTATTATTATTATTATTATTATTATTATTATCTCCACGATACGATAGCCAACTCCTAAGGGTACACGAATTCACCCGTGAAAATTGGACAACAATTCTGGATATGCCACTTGAAATATGGTATTGCTTTTTTCTTTTCTTTTTTTGTAAACAGAATTTATTCCTTGTCGCCTGCTGTTGTATTATAGGCTCTATACATTTTTCTTTTTTTATCCAGTGCCACCTTTATAGTTCCTCTTAACGTCCAGTTAAACAACCGATGGAGCCCGATATTTTATATCCCCATTTAAAAAAAAAGAGCAATTTAGTGGGGCCTGGACCCCCTTGAATCCGCCACTGGGCTCTTTCACAAATGGAGGGTCTATACCACCTCAGTCCCACCATGGTTGGGGATAAGGTAAGAAAATGTGTGATTATGGCATCTCTAGATGACCGAAAATTGCACTCTCAGACTTATAATTTCAATATAACTTTCTTATAATCTCCATTAAAAAAATTGGACAATTTAGGCCACCACATTGAATCCGCCACTAATTTCCGAACAAAGCCAAAGTCGAGATTGTTTCCACTATATCAATAAATTATTTATCATGAGGGGTACGTGTTCTTGATATGAATATTTCCCGACAAAACCTTCAATTTTCCCTCGATGGATGAAAATTACTCTTCTATAGTATCCCAGAAATGATACTCCAAGTTACTGTGGCTGGTCCAGGAAGTCAAAATAGAGGAGACCTAGGGAGGGTCTTGCACAAATGGTGTGTCCATCCACCTCAGCCCCACAACGGTAGTGGCTGCGGTAAGAAGAAAACTGTTCAATATAACACTTGATATATGCCTATAATTTTGTTTCACAAATGACTAATTCCTAATGTTTAAGCGAAAGATTTGATTTATTGAATACAATTTTTACAACCTATAACACATTAACTACAGTGTACTATAATTTCTGTAGTTAACCTTCACAGAACTTTATTTTATTAAATGGTCTAAATTAATATCTTATTGTTTTCGTTAAATTAGATGAATTTCTATTACGCTAGTTTGAAGGTTTACTGTAAGCCAATCAGTTGTCTTCGTGGTTAGCATAATTAATTGAGAACTAGAGCGTCGCTCCAGAAAGAGTGCCTACCTCTTGCATAAATACGGAATTCGCACAAGGTGGGCGATTCCATTGTTTTTTCTTCATGCGAGGATAAGTTTCAAGAAAACTTTACAGACGCACGTATATACAGATGTCAATCAACATCTGGTTTCTCAATTTGAAAAGGGAACTTGTAATGTTCGTTGGAAAATGAAAAAAAAATCTATATTGTACAATAATAATAGGTCGTTTTATATGGTGCAAATAATAATAATAATATTATTATTATTAGGCCTATTATTATTATTATTATCATCATTTTAATAATAATAATAATAATTATTATTATCATTATCATTATAATAATAATAGTAATAATAATAATTATTATTATCTTCAATGACATTATTATCTTGCAATGACATTGCAGCGTTTGTAATTTTTGTTACTGGTGCTGGGAACAGTCACAAAAGAGGGGCCAGGCTTCCCAGTTGAAAAGGGGGACCGATAGCCTATGCCCCTCCATCCGCTTCCGCCGCCGTTGCTCATACTACCAGCTGTGTATGCCAGCTAGCGCCGCTTCACATAATCATCGAGCCCTCTAACTTAACCTACGCGCCCCATCTATTTTGTTTTTTATTTATTTATTTATTTATTTAAAACATCTGGCAGGATAACATATACAGGCGAGATCTTACCGCTATTTTTCAATATGGTCCTGCAAACACACAGTACAATAACAACAACAAAAAGTAACCAGCACAGTTCAATAAAATACCGTAGGCCTACACAATAGTAAAACCTTTGGTGGAAATCTATCCCCTGCCGGACACCAACCCGGTACTTCTGAGTCAAGGTTTCTGGCCAGGAATTACGGCTCATAGTTAAGCTTAACTACAACTTAACTACAATATGGTAAAAACTATCCCCCGCCGGACACCAACCCGGTATTTCTGAGTCAAGGTTTCGGGGCCGGGATTACAAGGTAGGACAAATACTGTACATTTACTTAAATAGATAAAAATGGTAGAAACTATCCCCCGCCGGACACCATCTTGGTATTTCTGAGTCAAGGTTTCGGGGATGGGATCACAAATTTTATCTTAACTACAAATCTAACTAAACAATGGTAAAAAATATCCCCCGCCGGACACCATCCCGGTACTTCTGAGTCCAAATTTCGGGGCCGGGATTAAATGTTAAAAATGTAGCCCAAGAAAATATAAAAGGAAATGAATTGTGATAATCAGAAAAAGTGTTTCTTATAAATAATGTTGAATAAATTAAGAGATTGACATTCTTAAATTCTATTTGGGATTTTGTTCCAAACTTTTGCTCCAGAGATTTTTAAAGAGCCATTCATTACAGAGCAATTTGGATTTGGGGTGATAACATTAAGCGAGTGAGCGTATCTCGTAGAATATCCATGTCGGTCAACAACCACATGATTTACGTTTGCCCCACGCCCATTTAAATACTCCCAGATACGCCAATGATTAGATACCATATTTTAAAAAAAAATAACGTTTTGTGTAGGTATAATGGCGGAATAAAATGGCGGAATTTATAGTATATGTTCCTTCTGTCAAGGTGCTCGCCACACAAATTGAAATAAAATTAGTGTAATAAATCCTCCTAGATTTGAGAGCAATTTAGCCATTAACGGTCATATACCACTATGTCTGATAAGCTTGTGAAAATATTTAACACGTAATTTCGTCTCCCGATAGTTTTGATTTTAGAAATTAAAAAGAGTTTCAAGGTTATACATCATACACTCAGCTGCACTCTAATTGTTTTGCTCTGCTCCACTGGGATACTTTGAAATTGTTCACTTACTCTCTTCCTTCCCTTCTGTCAAATTGTTTCCTTTCAGCATTTAACCGAAGCGATTATTTCCATGTGTTTTATCAGCACTTTCATATAATTATTGAGAAAAAAAAACAAAAAAAAACAATAAAACTTTGGCAGCATCATAATGACATCAAGGCTTCGCCACATGTTATCTAGCATCGATCGCTCATTCGCTCTGATGGATACTGTAGTAATTTTCAGATGTTGCAATTACAATCAACTGACAGAGTCTCGGTGTTTGATAACATGGCGGCAACAGTAGATCTATCGTGATTACTGTTACTGTCGTGATTACTGGTAATTGACAAACGCTTATCATTGGTTTCTGTACAATTAACAATATAAACTATAAAATTGATTCCGGTCAATCTTAGTTATGTGTAATTATGGTTAAAAAGGGTGTCATGTATGAGGGGTTCTGCTGTATTATTAATTATTATTAACGTTATCTTTATCATCTTTATCGTTTATCGCTTTCATTCATTATTTCATTAATTGTTAGAATGAAGGCCACGGATATTCCAAACAGAGAACTTAATCACTATACTGACATATCCATTCACAAATGAACACAAGAATCTCTACATAAACTAAATCTCATTATGAGGCTACTGAGTTTAGTTGTTTTGTTGGTGAGAAGAAAATCATGTTACTGTGACAGGAATTTAACCCAAGACCCTGAGATGGAAGGCAAGTATCTGAACCGCCAAGCTATAATTCAACTTCACTCCCTTATCATTATTATCATGCTCATAGGCCTACTATCCCCACCACCATCATCATCATCATTCATCATTATCTTATATTATTATTATTATTATTATTATTATTATTATTATTATTATTATTATTATTATTATTATTATTATTATTATTAATAGTAGTAATATTATATCACTCTTCTTCATCAAGTGACAACGAGATGCACGCTTCGGTTGTTAATAATAATAATAATAATAATAATAATAATAATAATAATAATATATATGTATATATATTATATATGTGTGTGTGTACTATCTACATAAGCTCTAAAATATAATATATATATTATATTTTATTTTAAAGCTTTATATATATATATAGGCCTTATAAGCTATATATATATATATATATATATATAT
>NW_022715455.1:95804-117328 GCF_011630105.1 Anneissia japonica
TATATATATATATATATATATATATATATATATATATATATATATATATAATCAAAATCAAAACAAGATGACGCTTGGTTCAGAGCCTAGCATAGTTTTTAAAGATCCATATCTCATAGCTGTATTCATACCGTTGTGACAATAAGGTTCTATCGTATCGTATATTATCGTCATGTGTAAAGATTACAACTTTATTTTTTAAAAAAATGAACCGTCGTGGGTATCTCATTTTATCCCAAATTTCATGTAAACGCGTTTTTTTTTTTTTTTCTGCTTAGCTCTTCAGCCTTAACTTTCAGGAATTATCAAATCGAATTGATCAGAGGGGATACCTATCGAGTTTTGAGAATGTAATTCAAACGGGAACATGCGTATTAAAAATAAAATGTAGTTAATGTGTATAACTAATGACATTACATTCATTCATAAACTAAAGCTGCCGCGGAGCTAGAGCTACAAAGAATTATGAATGTAGGTCATTACATTCAATATATATATTACATGCCAAATATCCATTAAAGAATACAATTTCACGTTTAAGGCTGAGGGTACCCCTTAACAGAATTAACAGTAGACTTAATAGTTCGTCCTGAAGGGATGGTGACAACTGGGGCGGATTTAGGGGGCCGGAAACGCCTTAGAGGTGTTTTTTTTTTTTTTTTTTTTGGGTGCCTGGAACACAAAAATTTTGTGGGGGAATGCCCCGCCCCCCCCCCCTAAAGTAGTGTTATCTCGATCGTCCCCACTTTTAGCCCCCCTTTCGGACATATCTGGATCCGCCTCTTGGGTGGGGGGGATTTAACTGTATAATTAAACTCATCCTTATCAAGATATCGAGATTTAATAACCATGAAATACGCAGAGGTTACCTTTATTAAAGGTAAACAACCGTTATGATCGTACTTGCAAACACGGCCAGTTTCTACCACGTACTTGTTATATGAGACCCCTATCGCTCTGAACAAACTTCACCCAACACTAATATCCATTATACACGTTAATTCGTATTCATATCAGTATTTTTAAAGAAAACATATGTGTTAGTTTTGGTTTAAAAGAGTAGACAAGTATTGAGGCTAAATCTTTTGTTCAATTTACGCTGTACCTGGTCATTGTCCCATTAATTATTACCTGCCGGACGGAAGACTGCTTTGATGCAGATCCAGCTTCAAACTTTATTATTTCACTTTGTTCTAAAGTATTATACTTTATTAAAAACATAGGCCTATCGGTACTATTTCTTTCAATAATACTGAAGAATCATTTTAGAAAACATTCTTTACAGTGGGATGCCAATCAAAATTAGAAATCTATTGTTATGGCAAACACAAACATCGTTCACTCGATTTTATAGAAATTACTGTTTACTGTCTCGCTGGAATTAGCATTCCACAACTTTTTGCAAAGCCTGATTTTTTTTCAAATCTGCTTTCTATTAATTCACCGTAGGGCCAACCTATGAAACCTTTGCTTACATCCAGGAGGATTAGTGTGAACATACACACCGGCCATACAAATTGTGCTGTAAGGCATTAAATTGGTTCAACAACACAGAGTACCAATCACTACAGAAGTGAGAATTTGTTAGATGTGGCGAGATATTAAGACACCTCTCCTAAAATTGCATTTGGTATTAATTGTGATTTAATATTCAAATTGATTACGGTATATGTTGGTTGGGGTAAGAGTATTAAATATAAAAGGCATTAAATTTGAGGGACATGAGAACCAAAATACATGGATCCGAAACTACGAGATTGTTAATAGATGGTGCGGTAATATTTTATACCTTTTTCGATGTTCGACATTCTGATTATCTACTTATCTAAATTAAAAACCATTAACCATTAACCATTGTGATTATAAGCCTGATATTTTAATTGGGATCGATAATGAGCTTAATGCAAGTTACAAAAGCGGACCGTCTTTCGAAGAAGCTAGATTCCGTGAATGGCCCACGTGAACAATTTACTTAATGCTCTTTTCTGCAGATGATCTACAACCTGTCCTACACGAAGCCCTCAGTTATATTTTTTAAGACAAACCTGTAATTTCCTTTAAACAGCCCCCTAATCTGAAACAACATTTAGTTAAAAGCAAACTTCCCACTAACAGCAACCATGGCAAATTCCCTTGCAATACTAGGACTTGCAAACTTTGTCCACATATCAAATCCAGTGAATAATAACAATTTCAGCATAAAAGGCACATATATAACTGCATGTCATCCAAACTAATATATGCTATATCATGTAATATTTGCCATAATGCTCTCTACGTTGGACAAACTGGACAAACACTTACAACGGATTAATGGTCATAAACATTAGACCACGGAGGATTCATATGGTTGAACAAATTCAAATACCACCAGATACACTCCATTACAGAATAGTGTAATGGAGTCTAATGGTTATGACGCTCGCCTTGACAGCAGGAGGTCGCAGGTTCGAGTCCCGCCAGAGGCATTTTATTACACAATTTCTTTATTCATTTATTTACAGGACTACATTCGTTGAGAGCTATGCTACACGATGTATTATAATGTCCTTTATTCGAACACTGTATTTACCTTTCTTTGATGATTTTTACATAATTTAACAGGTCTCTTATACACATCTAGATGTGTATAAGAGACAGGGTCTAGAATATTCCTATTAAACGTTCAGTTTGTTTAGATTAATAGCGTTCATTGATTCAAGGAATTTCTTATTGTTCATACTTAATATTATATTTAAAGTAATTTACTTTGGGTTCTAATTAACCTTGTTTTACGAAAGTATTTTTCAATTACAATTCAATTTTTATCGAGGTGCACGATGTCTGCGGTGACGAAAAAATGAGGAAATTTTTTGCACACAAACCTAAAAAAATCAAGCCAAGCGTCCACTAATTGAAAAATTAGTGGACGACAGATATATATATTACTATTGCTGCCTTATTATTATCTATATTTTTGCTTCATATAGTTACCTTACTGTATTAACTGCCTCTTTACTGTTTTTATCATTGACTTTGACATAGACTTATTTTGTATGCTATTTCCCCACAGTTTCTTATCATTAATCTTTTGTTCTTTTAATACTGTTTATTTAGATTGTTTATTTCGGCAGACTAGAAGTATGCTTTGTAAACCATTCTTTGTTGTTGCAGGACCGCCCCAATTTTTTCAGTTGTATATTGTAGTTGCTTCTTGTCCCATTTGTACAGTCTCCTGATTAAGTCCACTGTGTGGACGAAAGCTAGAGAATAAACTCTCTATTGTTTCTCAAAAGTACTGCTGTCATTTACTTTACATTGTTCTATACTGTATCAGACCATCAATACCTCCATGACCAGACTAATAATTTTTATTCATCATGTTGCTCTTTTCTGAAACAGCACTGGGAATTGTTTCCCGGTGTAGGCTTTACTGCCTAATTTACCATTTTCTCTACTAAAATGCCTATGCCGAATTTTATAGGGTTCTTTGACAGCCATTGCGGTGTGTTCAAACTTTATCATACATTATATCACAGGGCTGGAATGCATATACCTTAATAGGCCTATATATTAGTAGCCTATATTATATTGTCAAATTATTAATTAAAAATTGAAAATGGGCTTATTAAAATGTTTAAGGCTTTCTAATATTCTGGCCCAATCAGGTTTGGCAACACAATTTTTTGAGGATTTTTAGTATATTTATGATGTGGATGATGCTGTTGTTGATATTGATAATCACCATTATCAACATCATCATCATCATCATCATCATCATCACAAATGTCGGCCCCAACCAAAATGCAATGTTGTTGATTTCAAATGTAATGTTCAACAGTCAGTAACTAAACTAGGATGGTTCGATATCTCCATATTTTAAATAAGTGCAGAAATAGCATGAAATTGTGTAATTACAAATCATCATAGACACCATGTTTGCGGTACTACGCGCATAGTATGGGTTCCACGACTCTGGCATTTCTATTAACTTAGGGTCATCTTTTTCAGAGGCTACTTGGAATACTCTTTTTATTATTCGTTATAGCGACCTACATAACAATGCTATCGTTTCTGATTATGTGTACATAAGGGCCGAGTCTTCGGGTATACTCACTGGGACCAGACTGACTGGGACATACTTCTAGGTTGATTTGTGAAGTGTGTATAGCCCTACACGGTGTGTCTACATAACCGGATGAGGATAAGGCAAAATGCCTACATCCCTACTTTACTAACGCCCCTAAATTTTTCATTTTATTTTTACAAATGTGATAATAGGCCTAATAACCACAACCCACAACCCATAGAGGGGGCCCGGAGAAGGGATTTTCACAGATGGGAAGGTGTAAGAACATTTATGATTAACACCTCTAAAATAGCACTCACATTTCAAAAATACTCAAAGTTTGAGTAGAATTTTCTTGTTTTATCAACCATTTTCCTATGTTTCACATGAAGTCTCATTCTGGCACGATAAAGAACCTAGGGCCCTATGAAATGCCATAGTGAAGACGCCGCCCAGTCGCGTATAGGCAGGCAGTGCCGCAATGGTAGTATCCGACCAGTTTGTCGAAACCCAGTTTACCAGAAACCAGTTTGCCGAGTCCATGGCCGCTTTCCTGAAACCCACTTAGCCAAATTGAATTCACCGAAATTATGACAACCCAGTTTGCTGAAACTCAATTTTCCGAATCTTGCCGTCAGGGTTGGACCCTTTTATCTGATAGGCCTTTGATTTTTTTTTTCTTTTTTTTTTTTTGCTGATAACCAAATTGCCCAAAGTGTTATAAAGTTTGATTTACAGACTACTATACGAATACACACAGTAACCGCATCTCGTTGGAATGACTTCCAAATGAATTCTCAATCGTACAGATTTAAGCCTGGTTTTCTGTCGACGTAAAGTTCAGAATTTCTTACGATTCATACGATTCTTATGATTCTTACGACTGTTACGAGAAGTTGGACAAAAACAGCCGCGTCTTGATCGTGCTGGGCCGCAGACAAAATATGCTGGTTACGATTCTTACGATAAGTTAAATTTTTCAAGCTCGAACGGCAAAGCCTCTTCTAACGTCGTCACATGCATGTTACGTCAAGTCGAATTTTTCTTTGCGACTGCGATATGTCAACATTTCTCACTTCCTGTCTGGTTTCCTCATTAAAATTACCTGGCGAGATTCGAGGACAATAATTTTCACCGCTAGATTTAAACAATAGTCTAGTCCTGTAGTACAGGATAAGGGCCTACAAATCTCGATTTGCTAACTTTCTCGTTATCAATTTTAGTGTTTCGTTAAATATCAATTTGGCCTATATTGTACTTTGTTTATTTCATTTCACTTTATTATATTATGTTTTGAACTGACAGAAAAATCTTATCTCCAGATATGCAGTTATACAGAAAACATGATTAAAATGTTAAAATTCGGGTTGTATAATATAAACATGAATTAAAATTAAGAATGAAATACACTTGAAAAAGTTCTTTATTGAAATTAACAGAAAATATTCCAACTGGCAATAGGCCTATATATTTTATATATTTATTTAGGCCCTATATTATAATGTTTTATATATTATTTTTATATTATAGGCCTATACGTTTTTTTTTGTATAATAAATGTAATTTATTAAATCTAATTGCAATCCTCATTCTTGATCACCACCATCCCACTCTACCCAACCCACGAAAAAATCCCTGGTCCATTTACTGCAGTCAATCACAATACTCCAGTAATTTACGGATGTAGGCCTGGGCAGTAGCGGCGCCATCGGGTGGGTGGTGGGGAGGGGGGGAAGGAGACAGAGGGATTAATCCCCCATCGGTCTAGTAATTTCCCCATCGGTCTTGTCAAGAACCCCTCCCCACCCATCGGCCAAAGCTCGTCGGGCAGTCGATAAAAAAAAAAAGATAAATAAAAAATAGGCCTAGTTTTCCCATCCCAGCCAATCAAGAAGTCAAGCAATCTAGAAGTCCCAATTTTTTAAAATAAAAAACTCATTTTGGGAGTAGAGGACTCCCCTCCCATACCCAACCCCTCCCATACCCAACCCCGGATCCGGCCTTCGGCCCTCGGATAACGCTGCGCGCTACAGTTACACCCATAAATACTTAGCCCCCAACCCCATAAATATGTAAGTCAATGAGAGTTCGTCGACAATGTTAGTATAGGCAAGATATACAGACAGCATACGTTTCCGCTTACGTTTCTTATGAAAAGTTGACTTGGAGTCAACTTTTCATAAGAATCGTTTGCAACGCAACGTATGCGAGTTCATTCAACAAAAAGTCACTAAATCGCGGTTTCCTGTCAAATATTGGAAAATCGACGTATCACATGAAAATTCAATACGCCGGTTTCCTGTCCAAAACTGTTTTGCGAAGATTTTAGTTTACGTTACGTCGATTTCACAACGCACCAGTCGTAATCGGTTTCCTGTCAAATCGCATTTTCTTACGATAGAACGACGTAATCGTAAGTACCGTAAATCTGCCTTCTTACGTCGACAGGAAACCAGGCTTAGTCATCGTAAGAGAGTGCTCCATCGCAAATGTTATGCTGTTGTTAATGTCTCACTACTATTGACTTTCAGCAAACTGGATTTCGGCAAACTAGGTTTCGACAAACTAGGATTATTGGTTTTGAGTCTGCAAACTGGCATTCGGCAAACTGGGCTTTGGCAAAGTGCATTCTGCAATCTGGCATTCGGCAAACTGGGGTTCGGCAATTTGGCCTAGCACATTTGGCCACAGCAAGTGCTTTCTATAGGCATAAAACTAAAAGTCTAACCTTAAAAAATTATTTGTTTAATTATAATTTAAACATGGATATAATATACAGTTTTATGTAACCAACTACAATAACTTTAATTGACTTGGTGAAATGGTGAATGGTGCATATTTTTTTAACAGGCAATAAAGCAAAAAATGTTTTGATGACATGAAATAACAATGCACCTTCTTTCCCACTGAAGTTTAGCCTTGTAGCCTGGTGTCTCATTTTCGCTAAATTGTTCATGTTTTAATCGACGGGCTGGTAAAAAAAAAAAACTATACCCGTAGTTAATTAGTTTAAAAACAAAAGTACTAAATTTCGTTTCGCTTTACAGCCACTGAGCTTGTGTGGATTCGTGAAAATGATACCAGTACTATTATAATTTACAGTAATATAATCTTTAAGTATGAAATATTTGATTTCCCTTTGAATTTAGTACAGATAATAAATATACCATCAAAAATAAATTGCAGACTATCACATAGACCTAAAACCATTGTGTGACCTTATGATTTACGGAGCCAAAAGCTATTACACTTAGACCTATTTCTCTAATAAGCTCAGTGGTTCTGATTCCAGAGAGTATTATTTGATCATTGTTTCAGAGAAGTAGGACTACGTTGTACCATATCAGTAACTGAGCATGCGTATTCCATTCCAGTTGCGGCAGTTGATACCATGTGTAGCGTTCTCTCCAGTTGGCGTCATGATTATTATATTGTGTTTCATTAAATTTTTGCTAGTCTACAGAAGGTGCTACTGTATTCATTTTGTTTGTATTTTATGCTATAGACTAATACGGTTCCTACTTTTATTATATTCGAACATTTATCTTTTAATTAAACAGAGTTTTTCATCAATTGGCATCGATGCAACGCGTAGACATAATTATCCTTAGAATGCACTGACGCGTTAAGAGGCGACTAGAAAACATGAGAGTCTATATTTTTATCTAATTTAGAAATTAATCATATCAGATTAAATTCAGACCACTTTATTTTTATCGAATTACGTAACTATTAATGAACTTTCGTTATTGGAAGTAGGAACCACATAATTGAAGGTAAAGTACAGCCAAGTATTTCGTTAGCCAGAAACAAATTGATATCAAACTGTAAGATGGACAAGGTTCGAAGTCGAGTGGCCTCAACTGATTGGCCTCAACTGGGAAAAAAAAAGAAAAAAAAAGTTATATTTTAGTTTTCTTTTCAAAGCCAGGATCCAGAGGAAAAACATTTTTTTGTATGTTGTACATAAACAGACACAAAAACCAAAATCTGTACCGGTATCTCATTCACCGCTTCAAAGTTTTTCGTAAAATATGGTTTTGTTTCTTAGAAAAATCAGTTGTACAAAATAGGCCTATGATTCCCCCCCCCCACCTCTGGAGCTTGGTTGTAAGTATTTAACGCATTTACTTCATGTGTGTTGGTACGAACTCCATGCATGCTAGGCCTACAGGTTGTGTCACAACCAATCACAGAATTAGAGCGCAGGATAGTACAGTGGTAATAGTTTACCAAGTATCATAAAGCCACTGGAGGCTCAACACATTTAGTGTCATGGGTCCAACGAGTCTAACAGGAATCCGAAAATGCATGGGCGTCGATCTGTGGGGGACAGTGGGGACATGTCCCCCCCCCCCAAGTAGGGGGAATATCATATCAATTGTTCCCCTCCCACACTTTCCACCAATCTTTTATACGGTAGTTAAAACCCCACTCTTCAAAGCGATTGCAAAGAACAACAACAATTACGAATGACTGTCATGGATTTTGTCAATTCACTTGTGCTCTGTTTCAAGTGCGGTGCGTATTTCCGGACCAATACGGAGTGAAAACGCAATTGTTTGTACATTTCGTATCGATTTTATTGGTGCAACGGTCATCAGTGTACTGTAGGCTACGCTGTTAAAATTGTAAGCGTGTAAACCTATTATGCCAACATTTTTACAAACTCAAAAAGTCCACAATTTCTATATTATAAACGATTTATTTCTTTTGTATTATTAAGACCAGTATAATTATACTAGTGTTCAATGTATCTGCATGCATAGATTCCTGTTTTTCCCAATTTCAAAAAATTATAGTTACTCAATTGAATGTAGCCGTTATTAAACAATAATTATGCAGACTTTAACAAGGATGTCTGTCTATTTCGACTAATTTAATTAGTTACCGTATACAAGTTTACAAACTCCACTGACGTTAACTAACGCAATCTCGCCATGACATCACGATAATGATAAATTAAGTAAATCACCTTTTAAGTTTGTGAAATAAAAATGCTAACTAATGTTTTGTGTGCTTCCGATCTCTTTAGTCCTGTTTGATCGTATGTTAAACGGAAGGACAAAAGTAAAATTCAAAAAATGAAGAAAAGGAAAAACATCTTGATTGGTTTTAAAGGTACTACACTTAAAGAAACTATAGAATTGGTTCGAATACGTCACAAGCTAATCAGTAGATAATAAATAATTATTTTTATTAATGTAAATAAGCGGGCATGATTATGATTACCAGGTTAAATTGAAAACAGAATTTAAGATGAGTATTTCAGTAGCAGATTCAAGGGGACCCAGCCGGTCCACCCTTCATAATTTTCAAAATTTAAAAGTGGAGAAAAAAGAAAAATATATTTAAAATTAAGTCTGAGAGCGTCATTTACGGCCAACCAGAGGTGCCATATCATAAATTTTCTTACCTCAGCCCCTTGTCCCTCCCCCCTCTATTTCGATTTTCTGGATGCGTCCCTGTATTTTGAAATGTGTGGAAATAAATTTGATTGCATTCATTAAAATTAATTAGATACGACTTATGAAAGGCCATAAAGGCCCGAGCTTCAGAGGCCTTCGCCCCTTTACTCCCCCCGGGGCCCTGGGCGGCCACTTGTCCCCCAGCTAAGGCTTGGGCCTACGGGCTTCCTTATTTTGCAATTCGTCCCCCCACCCCATCTTGCGAACTAGGACATCCAATCAGTATCCCAGAATATATATAGCATATTTATACCGTAATAATGTATGCAAAAAACAGGCAAGATTCGGTAAGAATATAAAATTGAGTCAACCAATACAAGTAATTGAAATACTGAATGAAAACTAAAATCGAGAGAGCACGTAAAGTTTGTCAGAACATATCTGGGTCCCTTTTATCAGTTGTTTCTTTGCTGATTATTTTAATTTGGCAGTTTTGTTGATATGCACACAAGTCGCCTCTTCTCAATCTCAAAAATTGATCAACTTCATGAATTTCTTTTAATTTATTTTGTACCCACTATTTCAAGGAGTGGAGCCAGAATTTGCCTAGGTGCCCAATTTCCGCGATGAAAGCGTAAGTGGGTGTTGTCGGGGGTAGTGAAAATCTCTCGTAATAAGTGGACCAGGGAGTGAAACCCCGAAAAAATTGAAAATTTGGGGGTTTTCTAATATGTAATAAATGCATATAATTATTTTCTTTTCTCTTAGGGCAGGAAAGCTCTTCCCGAGGGGGCCCTTTCTCCTGCCCCCATTGGTACATCCCTCCCACCATTTTACCAACCGCTTTAAATTTTTCGTTTTTAATTCAGACTGACTATTTTGGGCTGTTATAATTTAGTAAGTTATTTATAGTTCACCTGTTTTTAAGATATACTTATATTTCAACAAATATTTTGACGCACAAAATGAATTTTATAATAGACAGATCTCTGTATAATCACGTAAAGACCCTTCAAGTAAAAAAACATTCCTGTTCCACCAGGTGAACGTCTAACTTTATCTTAAAAATATTTTTTTTCTATTTAAAGTTCAAGGCTGGGTAGATGTCCCCGACGAGAATCCACATGCATTTTTGACATTAGTAAACTAGACTAGAAACTCCCAAATGTTCATAGTTTTCAGGGTTTCGCTCCCTGGACCACTTCTGTGAGATGTTTAGAAACGCCCGTCCACGCCCACTAACGTCCCATGAACTATTCCGCTTGCTGTTTCTAGTTTTTTTGCCATCCCTTTAAATAAATTTAAATATATAAGTATCCCATTCGAGATTGAAGCTGAAAATAACCACAGAAGAGGGAGCATTTTTATATATCTCTGACAGTTTGTCAGATTCTACAAGTACCCTTTAATTACCACAATGCCTTCGTGGTCAAATGGTTATGAGGGTCGCCATGTATGAGATAGTTGAAGGCTGATTTTTTTTTTTCTTCTCTTTGTCAAATTCCTCTACTGTTATATTCATATTTGAATTAGATAAGCCACATCTGTTTTACTTTTGTCGCGGTGTAATTAAATGATTAATTATCATGAATAATTTTAGATTAATCAATGTATACAGTCAAGTCAAAAATTCAAATACATAAGATTAACATACACAAATTGAAACTGAACAAAAAGGAACCTTCATGAAGCCCGAAGGGCCTAAGTGAAGCGAACACAATAAATCAATAATTCAAGATTAATTAAATATAAATAAGAATTAAAAAAAGTAAACTATAAACAATGAAACAATAACACACACTTAAACTAACCTACAACTAAGTTCATAAGTAAAAGGATAATATCAATGTTTGAAATGCCATAAATAAAATATAGATAGTAATACAAAGTGCAAAGAAAAAGTAAATTGTCAAAGAGTCAAAACATCATAGCAAGAAAACGAAGTACTGGTACTTAGCAAAAACAAGCATTGTAGCTGCAAATGCCTCCTTATGTCAGCATGTTGTTGAAAACGAACTTATTGATATTGTTAAATAAATTATTTAAATAAATCAAATATAGGGCGTACATTCGTATTGTTGATAATCGAAACTATTAATCACTCATTAAGAATATAACTCTAGAGATTTTTGTATTGTTTTTATGTCACTTTGTATGTTTCGAACTCTTAAAACGTAATCAAATAATAGCGTGTAGGAATTTTGGGTGACAGAAAACGATTATCTCAAAAGATTGGAGATTGAGCGTTAAATCTGGAGGCTTTGAGATTGCTCGTGGGTATGGTTGTGTATCTATTGTACATTGCATCACGTGAGAAAATGAACGTGACAGTTGCGTATGACATCGACTCATTCCGTTGGAAAATGTCCCTAATCCGAGACATATTTTCCTCATATAATTGACATTTCCTGTTAAGCTTCTTCATGTAATTATTAATTCTTCATCGAAAGAAAATTGAATTCTTGGTAACTGTTCCTAAGGGAAAATAATCCAGATTTAAGCGACGATCCCTTTATTGGACATAACTCACATCTTGAACTCTCCAAACAAGACTGGCAGGTGTGAACAAGAAGCCGTAGGCCGATAGTTAGCTCTGTACGATTACAAAATATTAATATAATGTACAGGATAATTAAAGATCACTTTTGGGACGGATTTTTTGTGCAGCTTTGGTTTCTAATTAAAATCTCGCTAAGTAAAATCTAGGACTTAAATATCTCTTCTTAAAAGTCAAGTGAAATAAAATGTAAAACATTGAAAAAAAACGGTGTACAATCATCGAAAGTTGACTTGCGGAACACAAATTTTTTAAACTATACTAAACTATATATATATACTATATAACTATATATATATGTATATATATATATATATATAAAACAAAAAACTCCGGAGAGAAAGTAATAAGTTGCCAGGTATATATTTATTTAATAGTGAGCAAACGTTTTCGGTTATCAACCTTTGTCAATATATATATATATATATATACTGTCTCTTATACACATCTAGAATTTTACATACGTGTTTGTCCCTCTCAACACAGGAGTGTAACTTGCTACCTGGTAGGATGTTGTAGCCTTTATGATAATTAATTAATATGTGTACCGTATTGTACATCACAACTTCCAAGAGAGCAGAAGTTGCGCTTTGTGTTGGTGTGCCAATAATGAATCTAGTGATCAGGAATGGAATCTACCGTATAGCCTCTGGCTACTTGTTATGTCATAGTTTAAACATTTACCGTACATCGCCTAAGATTATTTACAATGTAGACGTAGGTAAAATTGCCACGGAAAAATGACTCCTGAAAAAAATAAACCGTGGAATGGCCCTGGAAAAAATGCCCCGGTAAATATGAACCCAAATAACAGGTTGGTAAAAAGTGCCCAATGATAAAATATAGTAGTAAAATTGTTTGTGTGTGTGTTGGTGGGGGGGGGGGGGGGGGGGGGGGGTGTGCGTGTGTGTTTGTAATCTTCCAACTATTTAAAATAGCAAATATTGATTCAATCAGTATAAATCGATGTTTAGTAGTCCATGTGTTTTTGAGAATGATTTATCATTTGTTTAGTAAAAAACCTTGCCAATTTTTTAAGTGACATTCAGATTTGTATTAGTTAAACTCAGTGTACATCCTAATGCTTTAGAACATTATTTTGTTTACCACTTTACTAATAATGTCTTATAAAGTTAATACCAAGATATCAATAATAGGCCTATTATGAGATTTTCAAAGGAAGGAAATAAAATGTAAATAGGCTTATAATACTTGGCACTGGTTATACGGCCACAATACATGCTGCTTCATTCTTGTAAATAATGTTTCGTTAGCACATATTAGGAAAAATCAACTTCAGTAATTTAAAATGTGATTATGTTTATAGAATGACAGCTGCAAAATTGCAAAATCAGAGAGCATAGATCTAGATATATAAAGCGTATTTAATAATTCAATGGAATGATGACAATCCTCATTATCACTTCCTGACGTATTCTAGAGTTGCTCGACAGGTGAATTTGTGAATAAAGGCACACAATTATCAGCCTTTAATCCTTCACGAGAGAACGCAAGATTTCTGGGAGTCTTTGCACTATCGCATTTACAAGACGCACCAGCAGCTCGTGTTTTTGCAAGTCTTTTCAATAACAACTTGATCAAACGTCGTCTCAAATGACGCCGGTGCTCACCCTTTAAGAAATTACATTCATGTAATTTTGTGTTATTCGACACAAACACCTGCTCTTAAGAAAATAAGTTACAATTAAACCAGAGTTGTGACTCATCTATAAGTCTCGTACACACGAATCTGAGTCGTTTGTATGGTATCTCAATATCTTTGATTTTAATTGATACTAAAGCCTTGTTGAGATTCAGTTATCTTAACGACTGTTTTAATGGAATTATGCTGAATACTCTGGTAATTTATAAAAATAAATTAATAATATTTTAAGAACATGTAAGAAACTATAATAGCAGTGGGTTATTCGATATATCCACGCTTAACCATTAATGATAACATAAGCTAATAGTAATACACCAAGTATCTTTTTAGATTTTTAAACTTTGTGATGTAACACAATTGTTTATGCTATGTCCGAGAAAGGTTTAAGATTCAAGATTTACTCGCGTCGTTAAATTAATGAATCTTATCGATGGCATATTGATAGCTGAACTTAAATCAAATCAATAAATAATACAACTCTGAAGATTTGTTTGGGGGATTTGGGGGATTAACTCTGTTGGTAAATCTCCGTAAGGTGGTGTGTATTATTATTAGTTCCTTTGTGACCTTAGGTCACAGCAGAACTCTTGGGATGATACAGATGTGAAATGTGTGTGTGAGATGTATGGGCACAAGTTTCTAAGCAAACAGGCTCCTAAACGGTGCTTCGCGGCGGGTACAGTGTGCCTCCTAGTTACTGGTGTTTTTTTTTTTGTTTTTTTTTTCGGTTAGATAAAAAGCTTAAGCCGTACGCGATAAAACATACCCCCTACCACCATTTTTGAGTTGTAGTATTTTAGGGCAAATTTAGATTTGCGCATGCGTCAGAAAAAGTTTTCTGACATTTTGTTTTCATCGCGGGAAACGTCAGAAGTAGGTATAGAACAATATACCTCTATGTTCAAACTAATTAAAAGTTTATTACGTACGGTCTATTAAACCACACATTCCCATCACTATGTTTTCTCAATCGTATGCTATTCAAATATATGAATTAAATGTAGTTTAGGCTACGAAATTAGGACAAAACCTATACCTACACGTCAGCAGTTCTTTCTTTCGAACGCAACCTACTTATATATAGCTAGGCCTACGCTGGATGGTCCAGTCAAAAAGAACGCAATGAGCCTGACACAGTTAGGCTAATGTGGTTAATTTGTTAATAAGGCCAAAAGTGACCAGCGAAGCGTGCGAATCAAATTATGCTAGGACTGATGGGAAATTATGCTAAATTATGCTAAATTTTAAAATTTAGTAACCCCCTCCCCCAGGCGAAGATCCCCTCCCCTAAGTACTTTACCCCTCCCCTCCGCCCTCCAACAATAAAAGCAAATCCCGGTCACGTTGTTTAAGTAAAGCATTGTCCAAGGATAGAGCATGGTTGCATTATGTCAGGGGTGGCGCCAGCGGGGGTGGGGGCAGTAACAGAGATGGGTTGGTTAGAATTTGTTAGGGATAGATGGGTGCGATTAAAGGCAGAATATCAAAAAAGGAACTGGAAAGGAAACCAATGCAGTCATATCTGCTACAATTTCTTATTCCGTATTCCCCGACTCGTGCACTTCATTCTTCTAATAAATCTCTCCTAGCTCCTTCTAAAATAAAAAAGCTAAAAACATACGGGCAACGCCCTTTTTCATTTATGGCACCTTACTTCTGGAATCCTTTGCCTCTCCCAGTACGACAATGACCCAATTTAGAATTATTTAAAACTAATCTAAAATCATTTTTGTTCACGAAACCACTTTAAATGGGTTAAATACTGCGCCTTTGATAACACTTTTGAATTGGCGCATTATAAATGTCTGCATATTATTATTATTATTATTATTATTATTATTATATATATAACGGTTTTTTTTCTAAAATTAAATAATTGACTAGGAAGAAATGTAATGTGCTGTTTTGATTACAATAAATAAAGCTCAATCAGAGCGAAAAAGGTATAATCTAAGAAAGGATAAATAAATAACACTAATTAACCTCACACCATTAATGACCAACTCAATCTTGAATATCCATTTGATTAACCTTATTTATGAATTACTGTAGATAACTTTACTGATAATGTGTAAACCCAATAGTACTGTAATCACCTAAAGTGTTTGTTTTGTCTATGTAATATAGTTTCTTGCATGAAAATCAATCATAGTAAATAATGTTCAAAATATATTTGCTGGCTACAAAATCATGACACTCGCCTCGTCAGCAGAGTCTACAGGTTCGTATCCTACCAGAAACACTTTTTTATAGGCTACAACACAGGAAATTTTCGTTGAAGTGCTATGCTTGCTACGATTTCTATTCGATCACATGGTATTGTTATTTATCTATTATTTTAATTTTGTTTAAAATGCAACGACCGTAAACACAATAACACAAAAATAGACAAATAATAATAACATTGTTCGAATAGGAACTTTTGGTCGTAAATTTGATAACATTTAAGAAAAGAAAACATAGCCTATAACTTCATAATACATAGGATGTAATTTCAATCTGTATATACTACTACTCTACCACTACTCAGTAATGAAGAAATCGTTGAACCAATAGTACACACAAAAGCTTTGTCCATACGCACGATTTATATAAGCCCATGGGAATTGAAGTAAGGTTTGTTAACAGTGATTTTAAATACAAATCACTGAAATAAAGAATTTTAATTTACAGTACCTGTAATACAATTAAATAATGAAGAGTATACAAGCGAAGTGTTCCTTCTAACACGCGAACGTGTTTTACTATACACGCGATAATTGCTGCTTCTACTTTTCACGAAATTGATATAATCAGAGAGTGGTACACCTCCAGATAGGTCGATCTCAACGGGCATATATCTTGATTCGATTTCCCAGTCGATCATGCGGTAAAATGATAATTACAAGTATAATTCCTGTTGGGTTTGTATTGATGATTCGATTATTGTTTAGGATTTACCCAATTAAGATGTAACATTCGACTGCAAACGAGCCTAATAAAAAAAATACAAATAATGGACGTTGGTCTCTAAAAGTCTTAAAATGTATATGTTGTTGAGTTGTTTCAGATGCTCGTGAAAGTGTTGTAACATACACACATACATGCAAACGTGTTTTTCTATTAGGCCTATACACGAGATTTATATAATCAACACACAAGGGCCTGTATTATCGAAAACGGACTAACTAACTTGTCCAGGACTAAAGTTAGTCAAATTAAATAAAGTAAAGTTAGAATATGGACCAAGAAGATTTGTTTCATTAGCAGGCTGAGCATTGTGATGATCATCACGTTAAATATTTACTAAACACAATTTCGTATATTGTACTTACTCCATGGTATTTAACCTTCTTAATCCTTCGAGAAGCTCGACATCACATTGGCAGTGGCGTATCTAGTTGGTGTGCGGGTAAGATTTGTTTAGTTTCCCCTAAAAAACTCACACATCCCCCCCCCCACAATTTTGTTCCTGTCAGAAGCAAAAAAATCACGCTCAAGTACCGTAGTTAAAAAATCACATTACACCTTATTTTGCACACTTAATCATTGGTCCCCTTCCTCCACTCCATCTTTGCCCCTCCCCCATCAGTCTTTCCTAATTATCTCAAGACTCCTAGATACACCACTCGACATCGGCTGTATATTAAGACTTTGCAGTTCATAGCCAATTAATAGACTAAATATTAATATAACATCATATTGATTCAAAATTGAATGTTTTGTGACTGTGTTGGAATGGAATTGAATGGTCAGGCTCTTATTAAAGTAGAGGAATGGTATCCAGTTGAGACTTGCAACAGATGAGAGACAATTTTCGCGCTAAGCCCTCATCATTTTGTCGATTAAATAATACCCGAAGCTATCATTAACATGCTGGGGATGAGTGCATTTAACTTGAGTTTGACCTAACTATGAAATCTAATCGCCGAATCAGAGTCCCCAGCTGTGAGATTCCTTGTACAACATGAGAAAGAATGCTTTCCAAAAACTAGGCTCTGAACCATACATGTGAACAACTACCTATTATTTTGCTATGTGAATAATTGAACTTCATAATTTGCTTTAAAAGGTCGGTATAACTGATGCAGGCTTTAGGCCAGTAATTACCAGATTTTGTTGTAAATTTAAAAACAATTAAAGTTAATTTACATTACAAATTTGATTTACAGAAATGTAGGTCGCGCTTAGATTTCAATTTACTGACTCTAGATTGAAAAACCGTAAAGATAGAAATTTATTCACACCATAATTCCGTTGTACAATTTCACAATATCACGTGGTACAAAATTTGATTGTACGATCATTTCAGGATAGACCCTACCCATACTGCGTTATGATCATTATCATACGCCAGTTACACAATAATGCTTAAGCGCCTATGCTGGCTCTTGAGCCAGGCACTCACTGCGCCCGATAGTCTGTTTTATTGGGAACGCAACGCCACGACGCGCAAAACGGATCGTTTTAAGTGCAGACTATCACCTGCTATCACCGACAAGCAGCAAACGGCGCCGCGTCGTCAAACGCTCTCAGGGCCGAGCACTCACTACGCCCGACGATCGTCAGCCGATGCGATTCTGTAAAATCGTTTTTAATGACAGTACTTTCAGACTGCCACCGGCAATCAGCAGACGGCGTCGCGTCGTATAGCGCACACAGAGAACGAAGTTAGATTAAAACAAAGACACAATAACGTATCTTAATAATATTATTAATTACAATTATTACAATTATTATAATGCTAATAATAATTATCACCAAAAAAAAAACCAAAAAAAACAAACAAACAAAACAAAACAATGAAGCAACATTTTTAGCAATATGTTCTAGTAAGCCTATATCGTAAATAGCATAGCAGACATGCACACTGGAGTTGATGGGAAATAGCAAAACGCCGATGTAACCAATCGGAATTATCATGAAGCCAAGTTATCGATACCATGTACACCATTTATTCTTTCGTTGACAGTGGCGTAGCTAGGGGATGGGAGGTCAAGTGTGGGCACGTGCCCAGGGCAAAATTTTAAATTGCGTTTTCTAACTCTTTTTATCCTGTTCTCTAATGACTACATGTCACGGAAATTTCGGGTATTTCAGTATACAGTTCAAAGCAGTAGATTTCAAAAGGTGGCAATATATAGGATAGGAGCTGTACAATGAAGCATCACACCAATCGCAGTGGAACTCCTTGAGTTTATCGTACTGTTCGGTGATGAGACGTTTTTCCGAACTTGCAAAGAGCAATTCAAATTAATAATGTCATTTGGTGACTTAGCCATCTTTTCAAGGCACAGTATTAACGGACCTTCCACGGACTTTAGTGAAGCCAAGTTTCGTCTAAGTATTTAGTTCTGTTCATTGTGATTCGTTAATAGCATTTGTTTACTGTACAGGGGTACTGTAATAAAAAGTTGGTGTACCAAAAAGACAGTGCTCGTAAAAATACATTTCGCTAGTCCTGCGTTCGTATTATGTACATAAATGCTGAAAACATTTTGCATATTTCAAAAAATATGTCGAGGCTTGTAGCGTACGATAGGTTTTGTATTGTGATCAATTACATTGATAAAGCGACTCACCAAAGTTGACTAAAATAACCTTTCAAATAGATCTATCTTAGCGGAAAGCGTTTCACCCAGATGTATAACGATTGCCCGGCGGAGATTATCTTTGCCCCATGAGATGAACTCTAAAAAGTACTTGGCACTTCAAACAAATTAATTAAGAACCAAAATAATAATACGTGCATGTATACTGGGGCCACAACACACATGCAGGTACAGTATATAACCCTCTTGAACATAACGTAACATTATGTTTATGTATAATGTGTTCTGTTCCTTTTTGCCAGGTGTCGGACTCGCTGCTGTAGTGATGTCATTTCTGCTAAATGTTTATTACATTATTATCATCGCATGGGCTCTGTTATATCTTTTCCATTCGTTTAGCGCCACTTTACCATGGGTTGACTGCGATAACTGGTGGAATACGGAAAACTGTACAACCAATTACACATACGTGGATAACAGTAGTGTATCTACCACAATGGAATTTTGGAAGTGAGTCTTTTCAGTAGCATCAAAATCGACAGCTAGTACTATAATTCATGAGTATAGGCCCCGGTATAGGCCCTAATAATGATTGCCATAAGATATAATTATATATACATAAATCATCGTAGGGCCTATAAGATAAAAGCAATCCATTTAAATTATACCGATTCAAGGGTGGCGCCAGTGGTGGGGTGGGGGTCAGGCCCCCACCCTCGGGGAGAAAAACCACAATTCGTCGGGGAGGAAAAAAAATTAGGCCTCTATATGCATATTGCACATATTAGACTCTAAAATCCTAAAAAGCCTTTGAAACCCCTAAGTTGTCAACCAAGTCCACTTTGCCGAAATCCAGCTTGCCGAATGCCATTTTGCCAACCCAAAATTATGAAAACCCAGTTTGCCGAAACCCAATTTGCCGAATTTCTACCACCATTAGTTTTTCGGGTTTCATATTCACCGTCGTGAGTAAAAGTACAGAGAAGTGCTTTTGTCAGTGCCATATCTGGTATTTTACATGGGGAGGAGGAGTGGTTGATGAGGGGGAGAAAATATGAGTAAAGTAGGTTTGAGGATAAGGTAAGGAAAAGCCAGCTGACAAAAAATGTAAAATTAGGAAATTTTCAAAAATGTTAGTTTAGAAAAACTGCGCTCTTATATACACTAAATAAATTATGTAAATTACTGACAAATGGTAGAGCAAACGAACAGTGGACCAAAAATAACAATACAACTCGGAAGGCATTAATTAGAACTGAATGACGATGGTAAACAAAGCAAAAGATCAAACGGTGGGGTTTGCGTAAGGATAGTCCAACAGGTCCAGTGTGTCCATCCCTCTTAAGCTTTGGGGCCAGCCTACAATGCTACTCCTCACATCGAGTCTGTTTACCTTCCCAGCATATGTCGGTACCCATTTATATTCCTGGATAGAGAGAGACAAATTCTAATAAAGTGTCTTGCCCAAGGACACCAGCTGCTTGCAAGGCGGGAGTTTCGACACGAGTTTGAAAGTCTGGGCCTCAACCGCTGCGCCAAACGCTTCCATACTATTCTCAAATTAAACAGGGGAAGCCATGATTTGCTTGGCAGGGAGAGTCCGCAGATATCCTCGACGGCGGCAGGAGGATATCTCCGGCGAGAACTGAAGTTGCCCAGGAGCAAAATCTGACAATTCAGGGGTTTCAAAGTCTTGATAATCGATAGTAGTTGGTGAAAAGTGTCTCCATTCACCGCAGGAAGTCTTAGGTTCGAGTTAGGTTTAGACACAACTTCTTATAAACTCTCAGTTTGTTCTTAATGACACTAATTCATGTTTTGATAGGCGGTACATACTAAGAGAAACGGAGGGTATCGATGAGGTTGGTCAGCTCCGGTGGCAGTTGTCCCTCACCCTCCTGATATCCTGGATCCTATGCTACTTTTGTATATGGAAAGGGGTCAAATGGACTGGCAAGGTAAGTCAGCGATGAGGTATAATAATGAGAAGAAATAATTAAAAATATACATTCAGCTAAAATAGCAAATATTAATGTTAGTGTTTTTATAATTACATGCTAAATTATATAATTTCCACCAATTACATCTTTTCTAACAGGTAGTCTGGTTTACAGCTTCCTACCCGTATGTTATGTTGATAATCTTGTTTATTAGGGGAGTAACTCTCGATGGCGCTGTTGACGGCATCATTTTTTATATCAAACCAGATTTCAATAAACTTCAAGAATCAGAGGTATGGTAAATAATTTGTTAATTATGATATATAAATATTGTGTTATTTTGTGGTGTAACTTGGCCTATATATATATATATA
>NW_022715455.1:118081-122106 GCF_011630105.1 Anneissia japonica
TCAAATAGGTTTGCTGCGTAGCACCGTGATAACACAATATAAACAAAATAATAAAAGTGCTCAGATAAGAACATAAGATGTTATTATATTATAAATAAATCCCTTCAACGAAAAGTTCCTTTTTCAGTTGTATGTAAGAAAAAGTGTCTGTAGCGGTAGGCCTATTTGTCTTTATCAGGGTGTCTGTATCCAGGCGAGTATCATATCGTTAGACCATACAGACATATACGATATAGGCACACATCCATTTAGCAATCCCTTTCATTCAACTGACAACTGACATAATAGTAAAGCAATTGTTTATAGGCTTGATATTAATAATCATATGTTTTATTGTTAACGCCACTGTTTGACTACCTATTTATATTTTAGCATTGATATGCTAATGTTTTTATAAACACTTAATATCCTATACTTGTATTACTGATTTATTCCCGTATTTGTTTTGTATACTAGTCCCCGTTGATTTTTTTCTAGAAGTTATCAGGAGAGCCTCTCGACAGTTTGAAGTTATCATCTACTACAAAGGCTGACTAAAATAATTTAATTTACTACATAAGCCTACAGGTTTTATGATGGATCATTAATAACATAAGATATCATGTTTTGAAAGATGTACTATCAGTCATGAGGTAAAAATATGAACAATTTAATTCCACATATAATTTTGCTTAATTTGTATATTATATAGGCCTACTGTAGTTATTAACTTAAAATTAAAAATTTTAATTTTTGAAAACATTACCGTCAATTTTCGGATGGTTAAATAATTTTTTCATAGATCCTTAAATTCTCTGGTATTCAATTTAATGAATTTTGTAGTAAAATATTTGTAAATCGGTGAAACTACTTTTATTTTTTCAATCTGTTTCTCGTTTAAAGCTAATAATTTATTTAAACCTTTCAAATAAGCTATTCAAAATTGTAGGTGAATTAATCAGATATTTTCCTGTCTTTTTGACTGATAGTACATTTTTAAGTTACAACTGTAGGAAGTAACAAATGTCTCACAAGCACTATCATCATGTGGATAGATTATTACTATTTGCGCCATTTGATGTATTGGCCTAAGTATATAATTATTGTATTGTTTTTAAGGAATTCAGGTTTTCCGAACGTGCATAGTTCTTGCATTAGCTGTTTTTATCATCATTCTTCGTGTTTTTCCAGTGTTAAATGATGCTGAACAAACACATCAGAATTTACAACGACTTTTGTCTCATTTCAGGTTTGGATTGATGCAGCTACTCAAATCTTCTTCTCGTATGGAATCGGGTTAGGTTCACTTATTGCACTGGGGAGCTATAACAGTTACCACAACAATGTATATGCGTACGTTATTTTGATTATATTTAATGATTTTTCCGATGAAATGTCGAAGATAATCATTAGTGTTTCTTCAGAAAAGATTATCTTCTTTAATTTTCATTATTGAAAAATTTGTATATATAGGTCCGCATTCATTTATAAATGTGTTCACTGTTACTACTACTAGACTACGTTCATATTCAGAAATCCAATATATTATGTAGTTAGATTTGCAAAATAACCACGCACGTTTCATTTTAAGTCCTGTTCATGTTAAGATCACTTAATTTATAGCCAGTTAAACACGCCCGTGTGATTTGTATGACTGATTGATGTTTACATCGTGTTGTCACGTGGTCTGTTGTTGTAGGAATAATACTATAACGAGCTAACTCGAGCTCATAAGTCGATTCTTTAAAAATTAACTGAATTATGAATGACTTGCTCATTAGAGATTGTTTGTAATATGCTGCATATTCTATAAATTCATTCATTAAAGATGTATTGTCCCTTGAAAATAACAAATAATGATTGAAAAAAATATATTTTTGAAATTACCTTCTTCATTTTTAGTACGGTAACCTACAAATTATTAACTTGAGAATAGAAATTAATTACTGGAAGTGTTTCTATCGTTTTTACTGTAAGATTATGGGTGAACATTGTTTTTAAATACACTAATTTCTATGTTAAAGTTAATAATTGTTATCATCATCATTAAAGGCGCATCGCCGAAAAGTCAAGCGACAGTTCTGCTTCGGCCGTTTTACTTAGTTCCTTGATGAGCATTTTCCATGTCTGTTCTGTGCTAGTGTCATTGTCAATTTGAAGTAACGTAAAAATTATCAACTTGAGTAAATTTATAATTTTGTGGTAAAATTATAGGTAACCATTTTGTTAAAATTAACTAACTTAGGCTTATTTCAAAAAGAGCAAGTTTAATGAGTTTTGCATGGGACAATGTAGTCGATTGGGGTGACTTTAGCAGCCGGGATCAATATTTTGTCAGCACCATTTTTGCTTTTTTTCGGGGGTTTTTTTCTGTACAATTTCCTTTCCGTTTTTTAGGTTAATGTCCATGTTTCCACTTCCTAATAAAATATTTGAAAGGATGCATTTGTTTTAGGCCAATCGTTTCTTGAGGTATATTGTGAGGTCCTTTTATTGATTGTGTTGTACCTGCCGAATATCTGCTTCTTTTGTATTTCACTGTCTTGGTTGGTTCATGTCTCGAAAGGAGAAGAAGCATTCTCTACAGCTTATGGAGCCACCACTTTCACGTGTAGACTATAAAGCTTTGTTTCCATAGAATCACTACACGCTATCGCTGGCAGCTTTCGGTGATGCTGATTGGTCAATCGAATCGGGGAGTCTTCCCGATTGCGTGAGGGACTGCTACGCAGTACAAGTGCATTAAATACACTGTAGCGTTTTTAAGAAAATAAGGCTTTGCTACCGACATTCCGGCGCCGCGGCGATGCTACAGCATAGTTACCGACGTGCGCTAATTAATTAAAATCTTTTTTTGCTGTTGCTCTGCTAGTGAGATTTGAGGTATTATTTATAAGTATGCTAAATATTAATGGTAAATTGATATTGACAAATATAACATTGCATTGTTTCCATTATACAGGGATGCGCTAATCGTGGCATGTGTTAACAGTGGAACAAGTATATTCTCTGGCTTTGTAATATTCTCTGTCATAGGTTACATGGCGCGTACGCAAAATAAGTCGGTGTCAGAAGTAGCAGATTCAGGTAAGTTTATGTGGACAGGTGCAACGGTATTTATGGAATGCTTTTGTAAATATGCTAATTATCAGAAGTTGAAAGAATGTCATATAGAGGTATAATGACTCCATACCTTGGAATAAAGTGTGGAATGAGAAAATTAAGAAAATTAAAGATAGAAAATTAGCAAAATTTAACTTTAAATTACTTCACATAATATTGCCAACGAACAAAATATTGTATAAATGGAAAATTTATAAAATTCTCCAAATTGTGATACGTGTTTTACAGGAGATGAGGAACACATGATGGCAATTTTTTTTTTCTTTGTACATTTCGAAAGTGGGTCCGGCATTACCCCCTCCCGCTGCTGAGATTTCTAGGTCTATGTACAGTATTTTATATTATCTTCAAATCCAAATGAAAAATTAAATATATAGAAGATAGTAGTAAGATATTAAATATTTAAACACATGAAGTTTTTTGTTTTTGTTTTTGTTTTGTTTTGCAATTATACCGTATATCTGTAGTCATTTTTTTTTGTATTTATATATTTAGCTGTAATTTATAATTTCCACAGCTTTCCTGCCATTTAGGTGTTTAATAAATCTTATCTTTCTCTTATATCATCTCTGATAAAATAATAAGACTTTGATTTGTATTTTAATAATCGATAGGTCCAGGTTTAGCATTTGTAGCGTATCCCTCAGCTGTAGCAGAGATGCCTATCTCACCGCTTTGGGCTTGCCTCTTCTTCTCTATGTTATTCATGCTGGGATTGGATAGTCAGGTAAATAAACTAAACATAACGTAACCAGGAAAAGTCACAACGAATAATCCTTCCTGATTCCTGTCAATCAAATTGACTGTTGACTATTTCAATATTGCCTTCAATTTATATTTGTTTCTGACATCCGTTAACGACAATTAGGTTGTAGCAACTACTTTCCTATTTTTTTTTTTTTTTTATTTTGTGAGAGTAAATG
>NW_022715455.1:122372-131925 GCF_011630105.1 Anneissia japonica
TTTTTTTGTATTTATATATTTAGCTGTAATTTATAATTTCCACAGCTTTGCTGCCATTTAGGTGTTTAATAAATCTTATCTTTCTCTTATATCATCTCTGATAATATAATAAGACTTTGATTTGTATTTTAATGATCGATAGGTCCAGGTTTAGCATTTGTAGCGTATCCCTCAGCTGTAGCAGAGATGCCTATCTCACCGCTTTGGGCTTGCCTCTTCTTCTCTATGTTATTCATGCTGGGATTGGATAGTCAGGTAAACATAACGTAACCAGGAAAAGTCACAACGAATAATCCTTCCTGATTCCTGTCAATCAAATTGACTGTTGACTATTTCAATATTGCCTTCAATTTATATTTGTTTCTGACATCCGTTAACGACAATTAGGTTGTAGCAACTACTTTCCTATTTTTTTTTTTTTTTATTTTGTGAGAGTAAATGAATTCTATGTAATGATGCGTAATGTACAATAGACCTCCCACAATTTCTTATACACATTTGCGCCATAATGATCTTGACCCCTGCAGATAAATAACGAACAGGTGACAAATCTAATCAATCACTAACCATTACATATTGCCTGTAACTATGGCAACAATTAGTACGCAACGTGTGCACTTGCTAAAACACTTGTCACGCAGAGATGACAGATATTTTTTGATGTGCTATGTCGAAAAAATGTAAACTGTCTACTCAGCAATCTGCTCCTTGACCTCGCTGGTTCCACCGGAAATTTTCATACCTATGCATAATACATACATACATACATACATACATACATACATACATACTCTATAGCCACCACTGATCGGTTCACTATACTGAGGAACAATGTGATGGAAAATGTCAACCAATTTGAACTATATTGATACACTTTAAACGTGCAGATCAGACATTTAAATATCTTAAGGCCGTAGATTCTGGGAGTTCACCAACAGACACCACCTGGCGACCATATATTTTTTTTTCTGTGACCAAACACCTCGCTTTTTTTTTCTATGACCAAACACCTCGCTGCTCCAGGGTCCAGGGTTATAAAACGGTCAGAAATGATAGTGATAGTATTGGTGGTGGTGGTGGAGATGGTGGTGTAAACATCTTGTAAAAGACATTTGCCGAAACCCAGTTTGCTGAGTCAATAGCCACTTTACCGAAACCCACTTTGCCGAAATCATGACAACCCAATTTGCCGAATCTCAGTTTGCCGAAACCCAATTTCCCGAATCTTGCCATCACCGTCGTAGATGGTCAGGATGGAGCCGTATTTACACAAATTGAAAGGCAAAATGCTAGAAAACATTCACGTGGAAAAACACACTGTAAATGATTTGCCGACGGGGTCTAAATCAAGGGACCCTCTAGAGCTTCGATCAAGGCCCTGGCATAAAGATCCCTTGGTATGGGAGATAAGATGCTTGATCCTTCATTTCATTTTCAGCTAAAATTAGAAATAAAATAAAATGAAGGCTTAAACATCGTAACCCCCCTAAAAAATCTCTTCCAGCGAATCCTACCAGAGATTTTGGGGCCAGAGCCCTGACAGAGGTTTTAGTTCAGACCCCTTGTCGGCAACTTTTTTGGAGCAACCACCCAGCACTTATGTTATGTAGGCCCTATTTATTATATATATGCTCACAAGATATTTTATCCGATAGGCCTATTTATTTTTTTATTTTTTTTTTGCTGATAGCCGAATATTTAATAAAGTTTTATTTATAGAATAAGATTAAAAACAATCATTAAATTACAATAAGCCGCTATTTATTATATGAATTCATGGTAAGACAGTGCTGCATCGTAAGGTTGATGCTGTTGTTAATGTTTTTCTGCTTTTAATTGAATTTTTGTCAAACTAGGTTTTCCGATAAAACTGGGAATTATGGTTTTTGAGTCGGCAAACTGGCATTCGGCACACTGGGTTTCGGAAAAGTGGGCTCGGCAATCTGACATTCGGCAAACTGGGTTTTGACAATCTGGCCTAGAACCCTATAATGATCATGACCATAATTATCATCAGCTCTGTGACCATGATCATCATCTTAATCTTGAAATAGAAATGATGGTGATGATGACGTTCACGGTAGTAATTAAGATGATGAAAGCGTATATACTGTCATTCTAATATGAACTTAAATAGATGGAAATATTTCAATCCTTTAATTCATGTAAACAATATATATTTCTGTTTTTGATCCTGTAGTTCTGTACCATGGAAGGATTTTTTACCGCCTGTATGGACGAATGGCCTCGTTACCTCAGACGTTACAAAGAAATTTTCATCGCAATTGTCTGTTTCTTCTCCTACATTATAGGGCTTAGTATGGTGACAGAGGTAATGTAACCTAGAAATAGTATACTTTACAATGTAATGTCCATTTAACTTAACACAATACTACCAGCGTTACACTGTTGTTCAACTATTCATAAACAATTAGTGTTTGTATGTGGTTTTCCATGCTAATGAGCTTCAGTTTTACTAAAGTTTGCCGTTTGTTGTATTAACATTCACTAAACCTCAATACGAAGAGCAAAAAATATGTCAAACAAATTTGTGGAAATCTGGAGAAAACATTCTAGGCCTGTTGTTGGAACATTATTAGGCTCAATACCCCGTTTTTCAGTCATCAGAGCTTCAGACCTTTACTCTGGGGGCAAGGGTTCGAATTCCTTATTGGGCGGTTGTGTCCTCATTAGGCCTAACTTATCCAACTTTTCAAAATTGGTTGCTCCTCCGTTGTTATAATTTGTAATCGACATATTTGGAGTAAACTTATACCATCAGTTTCAGTGCTTGGTTTCTATTGGCCCCAGAGTGTTATCATTAGTATAATATTTTTTCAGGGTGGTATATACGTCTTTGAACTTTTCAACACGTACTCAGCAAGTGGTATGAGTCTGCTGTTCTTGGTATTTTTTCAGACTGTCGCCATCAGTTGGTTTTACGGTGAGTGAACAAAACTAACATCAGCTCTGTAACAAATATTGTGAACGCCAAGTATACCCCTAGTTCTCAATTCCAAATCAGATCACGAGTTTAATACTTTGGACTGCGAGTACTGTATAATTATTATTATTACAAACTTTATTGCAGACACAAAATGAATTTTGTATCTAATAAGTCACAGTCACATTTGTTGTATTAGAAAAATATTTACTGTTTAAATTGTTTAATTTCCTGGTGAATCAATCAAACATGCACTAAAACAGCTACGAAACTGTTCTGAAGTACAGTATCCCCAACTGAAGATGATAGATCTAATACAGCGATGGAGTCATTGTTTTCCAAACATGACGTAGTACATCGTCACATCTCTCATGTCAGCTGTCATATAAAAAAAAATGACCACGACACCTCAATAGCTGAACCAGGTGACCCAGACGACTGGCACCGCCTTGGCCGAATGAATAACTTTCTCGTGGGTTATTTCTCAGCAGAGAAGGCATGCGAAACGTGATATTCCGAGTGTCTTAAGCCTGGTTTCCATAAAAAAAATAAATTGCTACACGCTATCGCCGACACATTAATGACGACGCTGATTGGTCATTTGAATTCAGTAAGGAAGCTATAGCGACAGTGCAGCGATTGTATAAAAACCGGTCTGACCCAGTCTGAAAAAGGTTGGGAACTAAGGGTGTAAAACATTACATCCTAAGAAAGTGTTAGAGCATGCAACTTATCGTTAATTATACTCTAGTTTTACATTTATATTATATTAGTTCTACTTGTCTCTCAGTAAGCTTAATTTCTATACAATGCTACATGCTATCACGGACAGCTTTCGTCGATGCTAATTAGTCGATCGAATCGGGGAGCCTTTCCGATTGCGTCGGAGATTGCTACGCTGTACAACGATTGCACTGAAAACATAGCGACAGTGTAGCGATTTCAAGGAAACCAGACTTCCGTGACTGTTTACGTGTATCGCTATGGTTAAGATCATTGGTAACTTAAAGTGTATTCTATAATTTGTGAAATAATTGAGATCCTACCGAATGTTGACGTACTGTAATATTTTAGTTATTTTACAATTGACTTTCAGGGGTCGACCGTTTTTACGAAAACATTGAAAAGATGATTGGATACAAACCAAATATCTGGTGGAAATTATGCTGGCTTGTTTTTACACCAGCCATTACAGCGGTGAGTTGCGCGAATTGAATTGGAATAGTAGGCCAAAATATTATTGTATTTTTGAATCGAATGTACTGCATAATTTTACATGATCACATTCACATACAAAAATTCACATTTCTTACTTCAATTCTGAATCATAGGAAGTACTTTTTTTGTTTTATTGAAGTCACCTTTTAACCAAAGAGGTCATAGACAACTGGAAATGTACATTATATAACGAAGAGGGCAGAATGAGCAGCTAAGGCAAGAATTTCTTATACGCAGCTGCTTTAAAATCTCCAAAACCATATTTCTTCCTAATTAAGCCTATATAAATTTGAAGAATTTAGCCATCCCACTCCTACACTGCTTACATTTACCAATAACATTCTATTTTTATTTTCTCATGTCTGGATGTTTTTGGCAAAACTAAAGTAAGAAATTTTTTTTCCACCCTCCTCTGACGATTTTTAAACATTAAGTTCGCGAAACAATGATACAAATTTCTCGCCTTAAAGGAAAAGTAACATTCGACATTCTAATACATCTCGGCTTAGAAATTAAAAACTTACTACTTCCATATGTTTTTTTCCCCCTTAACAATCATCAATTACTAAAATTAAATGAACATTAAAAAAAAAAAAAAGGGGAAAAAAAAAACAATTTACAATATTGACTGGTATCCTTGCACTTTACAGAGTTATGCCTAATCGAATTTACGGCTCAAATTTACATGACCGCATTCATGTTCAAATTCTCTTTTCTTAGTTCACTTCCTAATAACCATATGTCTTCAAATAATGTTCCTTAATTATCGTTGTACTATTTAATAAAGTGGGCATCACCACTGCGTAGAACGCCATCAGCGACTTGAAGCTCTGTTTATCGTTTAAAAATGAAATATCTATATATTTTTATGGATGTGTATAATACAAAAAATCAATTCAATAACATAGAAATTGTGACTAAAAAGGGAAGAGTTAACTAGTTTCTCATCGATGAGGAAAATACAAATCGGAGGTAAAAAATTCTATGTAATTCTACAGTTTGTGGGATTAGATAATCTTAAAGTCCCTAAACGTGTTAGAGATATTGGGCCTTGACCCCCTTTATGTTCTTCCAGTGGTTCGGAAGCCCATGGCTCTCTTTCGGAATATTAGACCACCCACCCCAGGGTTTGGCACAAAAAAAGAATTTATTTAAAATAATTTGATTAATATTTTACAGGGAGTGTTTATCTTCAGTCTTGTAAAATACACTCCGTTAACATATGTGGATTATGTGTATCCAGATTGGAGCTACGCTATCGGTTGGATGCTAGCCCTTAGTTCAATGTTGTGTATTCCTGGATATATGGTGTATCTTCTAGCAAAAACGCCTGGAACATTGTACGAGGTTAGTTTCATTACAGATTTTCTGAAATAAAACCCATAAGTGTTTGTATGTACGATTAGACAGTAAAACTATACAAATAATACACTAATACGTTTGAAAGACAACTGAGGATGATCATTATCAAAATCATGAATAATGATGGTGATGGTGTTTGTGGTGATGAAGGTGATTCCAGTAATGATGATGATGGTGATGGAGATGTCAGTAATGATGTTGGTGATGGAGGTGCCAGTGATAAAGGTGGTGGTGATGGCAGTTATTTTTATTTATTTTTTATTTAATACCATATTTCATTACCATCCAGCATTGCTGATCATTAGGGGCCCTCAAACAATAAATGGATAGAAAACAAGAATCACTTAAATACAGATTTATAAAATTCAGATATTAAAGATAATTTGTTATAATCTGAACATACATTAATTTAAATAGTTATAAAAAGAATTACAAGAAAATTTTAAAATATATTGTTTAAATTTTAGTTTTAAAATGGCGAATGTAGTACATATAGTACATAAACGAATATATTTTGGAATAGAATTATATAAATTTGGACACTACCGTGATGATGATGATGATGATGATGGTGGTGGTGATGGAGATGGGAGTGATGATGATGAAGTTCATAATGATGGTAGTGACCGGGACCCTTCTACTGGATGTTGATGATGATAAGGATTATAAATAGCGTCACTGTCACCAAAGAGGATGTATATAGGTATCTCTTAATTTGTATTAATAATAACGCTATTTAACTTCAATTTTCAGCGCTTCGTGATTTGTATAACTCCTCAATGGACTGAGAGTGATTATGCGAGAGGGATTCCCGTATCTGACTACAAAGTGAGCACATACGTTAACGCCACACCCCAGGGTTACCAGGAAGTAGTGAATAACGATGAATGCAAGGTTTAATCTGGCGGCAATGCAGTTAAAAATACACATAAGAAAGTATGAATGATATCTGAACAGACATGGATAGGCCAATGGTGGAGAGGCGTTTGTGATGACGACATAATAAGTCCTAACATAAGTGTTGTGACAGAAGAAGTTGATTGATGATTATACCATTGTAATGATAAATACTTGGATAATTTGCCATCAAGTTATGACCAAATGACCTGTTTTCGGTCACCTGTCATTCAGTTAAAAACACTTCAGGTCCATGAGAACACTATTTGGATTCGACATGTTGTAAAATATTTTGTCACTATAGGGTTGATAATTAATTAGATAGGCCTATTAATTAAGGTGTTCATAGTCAGTGAGAATAATCAACAAGCGATTGAAGATAGACAGGTAGAGAAAACTAGGGATACATAAGTTGGATGATTTAATAAGTTTGTTTTGAAAAAAGAATATGGAAAATCAGAATTTACATAGAACTTATAAACAAAACAAATAATACATTAATTACAAATTATAATGAAAATAATAATAATAACAGGACTAATAAGACTAGTAATAACAACATGTTATAATAATAAATATTAAATATAATAAATAATAAATATTTTATTTTATTATTAAATCTAAACGAACAATTAAGCATTTCCCTGAGTGGTGGTAGCCTCGTTCGCCTATTATTAATAGCCGATAATAAAGAACGTGTGGTATTGCAATGATAAATTGTTAAATTGATGCTTTTAATTTGAAGTACCGGTACTAGGCCTATTTCTGAAAATGTTAACCAGAGCAAAAAAAATGTATTTCAGATATTGGACGTTCATAAGAATAAATTTGAATAACCATTTAGTGGTAATATTCCGTTCAGCAGGGATCAGAGGGAGAATCCAGTAAAGATGACACATATTTTATAGTATTTCATTATTCAAAAACATTACATATTCCCTGATATAAGCGCTATATAAGAACGAAATATTATTATTATTATTGTGATCCACACTGAAAATGACGGATCGCGTGTCTGTATTTGCAAAACATACTACAGTGTACTAGTAAAATCCATAAAATTAAGACGTTTGATAAAACTTTATAAAACTGGCATATTACACTATTATTATTTAAGCATAATAACTGTTCTCTTGTATGTTAAATCAGGGTATATGAATTAGCCTATTAAACGTGGCGATGTTTTTCGCTGTATAGATGGATGTTATTTGTCACAAGTTCTGATGAATTAGCTACCGAACGACAAATTTGATAGAGTAAAAATGCCATAACATAACAGTAAAGGTTTTGTGAATATTTGTCTATATATTATATATATGTTAAGTTTTCTTAGTCTACCATAGAAAGGTAGGCATAGGTAGCAGGTATATGGGTCGTTTTTTTTATATAAATGTAAGGTATAGCTTCAGGATTCTACATGTAGGTCAACTCTTCACGTTATTTTTCCTATAGAGTTAACATTTAAATCGGTCACTCTTGGCGGCCCTAGCACACACAAAACGTTGTTATTATAACATTCACGAAAAACCATGTGGACGCTGTGGATATGTTGTCAAAAAAAATACGAGCGGAAAGCTGCAGCATTTAGTCAGAACTTACTATACGTTACAAGTACGTATTTATAGTGGAAACCAAACTTAAACGGTATATAACGCAAACAATTGTTAACTTGGCTAATACTATCACATCAGTGCATGCATTGACTGTTGATACATAATACAGAATTGTTTATACACGATACCAAGATATTAAAACATTTTAAATTTTATATTATTAATAGAATTATTAGAATTGTATTATACCATTTTATTATAGTATATAGATCTCACTACTGTGTATATAGTAACATTATATATTCTATATTATAATATTTTCATTTCATAATAGATACATTGTTATTACGAGTAAAAATCTATAAAACTCTTAGGTGGTCTAGTCATGAACGTTTTTGTAGTGTAGTATTTATAAGTCGAGCTATAGTCATATTGCAGCTCCGGCCTCTAGAATGGAAACATACGGTATTATGAATAAACAATGTATATTCCAAGCTCTGGAATCATGTGTCAGTATAGTTATTCGACTATCTTAAAACTTGCATTAGAGAATATACATTTCATGAAAATCTAGAAAGCTCCTTTTGAAACCAATCAGACTTGCCAAACTTTAGTTATCGTGGTAACAAACAATTTGTTACAGTAGCGACTACGACAACATGGAAAAATATTACAATTTCACCTAAATTAGAATTTGTTATGGGAATTGCGATGGTATTTGAAGTGAATTTCCTAATTGGTGAAATATTAATTATACAAATGAGCAATTTTTCTGGTACAAAACAAATGACCGTCAACAATTACAACACCAACAACAACTTTTAAGCAATGAAAAGACTGTACAGTATTAGGTTGAGGCGTGCAGTGGGACAAAATGGATGGAGAAATAAAATGCAGAGATGGATCTAAATTTTCATTACGTGTGATGAACTGGTGTAAATAACCAATGTTACGCGACACGAAATCCACCAACCAAATGAAAAGGAATTATTTAGGTGTGTTATAACAGAAAATCAACAAAGTTTAAAAGGCAACATCATAATTTATAGAATTTTTATTATCCATAATTAAAAACCATATCCAAAAGACTCAATTATTAATTTGACTTTAGTATATTCATTTTTATTAAAAACAACATTATTATTATCAAGTAATAAAATTTAAAAATGCAACACTTTTGTATTAACAAGAATGTTTACAAATTTTATTTTACAGACAAGTTATTAAAATTTAAATTTAATTCACTGTATATAGGCCTATATATATATACTGTATATACACACACAATATACAACAGTATTTATTTCTAGCCGTATCTCCAAATTTATCTGGCCGAACACCCTCTTGAGGCGTACCATCGTGTAATACAATGTTCCCGACGGTTATTTGGACCTGTTCAACCATGAAGCGTTCGTGGTCTAGTGGTTATGACGCTCGCCTTGTCAGCGAGAGGTCACAGGTTCGAATCCAGTCGGAGGCATTTTATTACACAATGACTTTTTATAGGACTTTATTCGTTGAAAACCTACAGGGTAGCCTACGATGTTCCATCATGTCCTTATTAAACACTGTATATGTA
>NW_022715455.1:131980-139940 GCF_011630105.1 Anneissia japonica
ATATATATATGATATTGAAGGAAGTTAGCCGTTAACACTGTTGAATAAATATAATATAAATCATCAAAGGTACACTGTATATGTACCTTTGATGATTTATATTATATATAATATATATTCTGTATATTGATATTTAATGATTCTCTTTTTCCATGTGTTTGTATTTTCAAAATTTTCTGAATCAACTTAAATTAAATTTATTTACTAAAAACTATGATCATTTAATAATTGGTTATTAATGACTCTCTTTGAATTCCTAAAATATCACTCACAAAAACTACTTAGTCTTCTTATTTCTACTCTTCCTAACACTCTGCGAAGCAGGCCTATCATTCTCATCTTTAAAAGCTTGCGCTTTGCTTAATTCCTGCCAAGACAAAATGATCATTAGCGTTGGTATAACAACCCAAAAAGCATTCATTGAAACAAAGTAGAAGAAGAAGTAGAAAGGATCACCAAATGGTCCATGACTAAATCCATCCAACCACTCCGCCATGTAGTACGCAATCGTACCTGCAATGCAATATAAAAATTTACTTGTTACAGTATGTCTGTTAGAGTAATGTTCACAAGTCATTAGCAAAGGTAATTAGGTATTTCTATTCTAATATTTATAGATTAAGCATACAGCTGAAAATACCAAGGCCTGTTGCACTTATACATGTCTGGATGTAATTCCACCTGTTTTCTGAATTTCAACCAATCAAAGGAATGAAGCACAGTGTTTTTACACTTTTAACTGTACGAGTGTTGATGAGAACATGAGTGACAATATATCATAAAACATATGATAAACTTCAATTATACAAGTTTCAACTACACGAATTCCATCCTGTATATACAATTAAATAATCATCTATAAATTCACAAGTTTCTTTTTTGTAGAGCATTTTATTTTTATTAATGATAATCAAATTTAGGTTTTCTATTAACAACATAATCTGGATAATTGCCCAAATTATGTAGATCTCAAGTACACTTACCGTATAGTTGTCCTAGAGACACAATGATTCTGAGATGATGTCTGTATGGTGCATTGTAGAGGAAAGCATACATGATCCAGAAGCATGCAGGCCCCTCAGTCCAGGCAGTAATGCTTTCAATACTTACAATGCAACTGTCAGATCTGCACAAAAGAAAATAAATTACCATAAAACCTTAAATTGAAGCCCTGGGCTTCTATTTTTTTGTGAACCCTGGATGGGCTTCTTTTCAAGGCAAATTATGCAAAGAAAGAGGGGGCTTCTTTTCAAAATGAATGCTGTAAATTTTGGTAATTACTACTATAAAACAAGAAATGTCACATCAATCTTTATCATGGAGTGTATTAACTGGCATTAAATCACCTAAACTACAGTACTATACAAACCAAGCATGTTTTTTAATTTATTTTGTTTCTTTGAAATTCATGTACAGTGTATGCACTATATTATCTCGGAAAAAAAAAATCCCATGCTATCTTAAAAAAGAAGCCGATAGGCTTCGTTTTGAGTTGGGCTTCTTTTCAAGGCTACTTTTGCAAACTAAAGATGGGGCTTCAATTCCAGGTGGGCTTCCTCTCGAGATTAAGCCCATTGGGGTTCTATTTGCAGTTTTACGGAACATTAAAAAAGAAAATGCCTGTCATTAGGCTTAGTACACTGAAAGTACTGTAGTCTATATATGGTAATAACATTGACACCTTTCACTGTATTTTAACTTTTTATTATTGTCGTCATTGTGTGCGGCCCTATTAACGTCATGCATTTCCAGAGCTTCATATTTCTTGTCTAATGTAAATTTCTCAAACCTCTCATCAAAGAATGTAATACCATGAATGTGAAAGCACGGAAGACTTTCTTGACCAGATAAATAAATGTAATAAAGATGACCTTAGCAATTGTCGAATATGCAGCATGGATGTCGTCGCTTTGAACCCATCTATCGATGTAGACTTTGCCGTTGACAAATGTTGTGACATATTGCTTGAGAGTGATACTGATTTCATTAAACATAAACCATAAATAATTAGGCTTGTTTATCAAACTTTCCGAAAACCAATATAAAATCAAACTTATCCCAGAAGAACTACAACAATTTTGTCCCGCTAGAAGTAAACAGGGTGGACCTGAACTCCATATATATTAGTTAATGATCTTGTAAGGATTATGCGTAATATATCCCCAGACAATACAGAAGAAGAAAAAACGAATACATATCCAGCACCATATGTGGCAAAGACAAGCCAAACCAGTCACTTGTTGCAAACCATGTTTCAGAGAAAATGGCCAAAACATGCTGGAATTTCAAATTTTTAAAAATCTATTTTATTGCACTAAACTAACCTTTACATATCTATACATCGTTCTATGCTGTTATTTTCTCCATTTTTAATATTAAAACAACACTTTTTAAGGATTTAATGATCATTTCTGCATGAGAAATGCCTGAAATCATAAATTTTGAAGGCTGATTTCTCATATATTGTTCTTTAAACAGCTCTATGTTTAAACACTTGTAACTTCATAAGGAAATGTCCAATTTGAATGATTTTTTTACCATTTTATAGCTATTATTTACTCTCTAACACTGTGTTAATAACTCAAATCGATTTTTGCGATGAGTGACTGGTTTGGCTTGTCTTTGCCACATATATAGAATGCAATGGAATGGCTACACTACACAAGAACGAAAACAGGTATAAAATAGTACAAAAAAACAGATTTCAGACTACGACAGAACAGGACAAGAACCGATGTATAGACCGAAGGAATGGAAACGATTTCAGAAACGATTTCAGAAAAGAACACATTTCAGAAAACGACAGAACAGGACAAGTACCGATGTATAGACCGAAGGAATGGAAACGTAATGCAAGAGAAGCAAAGAGAAAGAGAAAAAAGAAAGAAACCTGGGTTCAGAAAGGAGGGTTCGACACACCACTGTTTGTGGATGCCACGTCGAACAGTTACCAAGCAAATGATATCCAACAAATTATTCATAAATCAGATCTCAAAGTCAAGGTTACAGAATGGGCAAGAAGCAACTTTAAACAAACCCTTGTTAAATCCAACCCCTTCCCCAGACAGAAATGTACGGATAATTACCCTGTGCGCAAGCAAGGCAACAATGTAAACTGCAAACAGTGAGAAGTTATCTATAAAATAGAATGCGAAAAGTGCAATGATTCCAACTCTGGCGTATACATTGGGGAAACCTCCAAAAGTATAAGAAGGTTTAGCGAACACTTAACAAAATATACTAACGAACACAGTGCATGAGTCTTTCATCAACAAATGACCGAAGAACATAGCGGAACACACCACGACATATATGTCACCTAATTGAGCAAACATCCTGAAGACCCTATGCTTCGGCAAGTAAATGAAGTACCCAGGAAACGAACCAAATCTACTATTTAACTCCTCTTATATATTTATGATCCTCTATTTTTGTTTATCTCCCTTCTGTGTGGTGTGTTTTTCGTTTCTTTTGCTCTCCCTATGTACATGGTTTATATCTACTGTAGGGCTTATATTCAGCATGCATGAGCAACTCTCGAAAGTTTCATGCATAAATTACCATGCATTATGATGCCCAACAACAGATGGCGCCACACACTAAGACCAGAATAAACCAGCTCACGACAAAATGTACACAACAACACCGCCTACTATACTGAAGAGATCCGGGACACCAATGAAATATTTATAGTGAGTACATTTAACATCGTACGTTATATTATTATTATTCAATTAAGGGCCGAAATACACTTACACAAGATACTTCAATAACCATAATAAATCATATGGCCCTAACAGCAGTGAACATGTTGATACAACAGATCTATTTTTATTAAATTCCTTTAAAGAAACTGTTGTGTAGCCTATACTGAAATGCAATGGGAATGCTAAATGTACACATGATGATACATAGAGTTCAGATTGTGTATAGATACTTACGTGACATAGCGACTATCAGCTTTTCCCCATTCTTTCCCTAAAAAAAAAAAAAAATTAAGTTTATTTAATGAGATTCAAATTTCAAATCACGAAAACCAATCGAGTTCTATAATATTTAATAGCTATCAGTAAGACATGATTATGTGTTGTCTCATGTAGGTCTATAATTATTCTAGCCCCAAGATTTAGTTTTTTATAGAGACTAATGGGTGACCCTTCAAGCTTACAGTATAAAATGATATGATATTTTTTAATTTAATTCTCATTACAAGGTTTAGGAAGCTGGGATATACAGTGCAGAAAAATCCTACTCCCTTTTCCTCATCACACAGAAAAAAGGTCAGCAGAAAATCTCAAGGTAAGCGATGTTGTGTTGGTTTGCCGATTGTCAGTAGCAGTCTGAGCGAATCACCATTAAAAGTGATGCGTTTTGCACACATAATCATTTTAATTGTGTCGCACTGAGCGCAAAGACGCATAAAACTATCTTAAACAATCTGAAGGGTAATTATTTCCCGGGGCATCCTGGGATTTCCTTATAGAAGCAACACTCAAAACGAACTTTTCATGCCCTTTCTTGGGCCAACAATAAGAATATTCTGAAGGGGAAAATGTTAGGATAGATGTTTAGTCTCCAATCAGCCAGTCTTGTACAGTATTTTGTAATTGCGACTGTGGTCCCTTCATTATGCCTGATGCTGCTACAGTAGCACTCGATCCCTACTTATATATTCTAATAATTTGGTTCCCCCACCACACCACACCCTGTCTCTGGTTCTTCTAGAACTAATACTTAATCACAAAATTTGATATGAAAAAAGTACACATCAACAAAATTTGCTTGGGTTCCTTAATACAGGAAACAATATACATAAATTCTCATATGCCATTCATTTAAGTGAGTATAATACATACTCCAAGTATCGAAATGCACGCCATCGTGTCGGGATTCAATATTTCGACATTAAATATCATCATCAGGAATGATTCATGCTCTACACTGTAATGGCAGAGGGATAGAAGCCCCTAAGAGACCTGCCCTTCCCGAATATGTGATTGGTATCGGCAACCACTCTGCATCAAAGTGAATAAACTATTACAGTGATTTCTGACCCCGGCGATCGACATTGCCCTCGTAATCATGTAAGGCTATTGTACTGTAGATAACCTCTACCAAAGGCTGATGGAAAACAATGATGTTGGAGGTACACTTAATTAACATGACTATAAAGGTCCTTCTTTGCCATTTTTGTGGTGTACACATACCAGATTAACAAGCGTCTCTATCACTGACCTCTATAATTAGCAAATCGTGAGGGGACAATAATCTGAGCAGATAATGATGCCCAACCCTTCCCCCCAACCATTTAAGGTTGTTCATGTGAGTAAAAAAATAATAGAATATGGTTGACTTGGATGAGATTATGCTTTTTGCTCGGAATACGGCTACACAAAATGTCAGAGAACTTTATAAGGCAATCTGAGAACGAGGAAGCACAATCATGTGTTTAAAAACGTACACAGGGGTGGATCCAGGATATTTTAAAGGAGGAGGGCACCCTCAGCAGTGCAAAGTGAGGGGCGCTACTGTACTACTACGAGGCCAAATGTGAAAATGCTTGGATACGTGTACAGTTACGCTACAGGTTCTGTATACATTTTGTTTCATATTCTTTTTTTTTTAAGGCAGTTGCAAAAACAGAGATGGGGTGCAACATTCCCCTGTTTTTCCCCCCCCCCCAAATCTTCCCCTTTCTGGTAAGGATTAGCGACAAACATCCTTGAGCTAGGGAGCCCATGTGTTTAAAAATAAATAAAATAAATACAGTTACTGTAATTGTATTTCATTGCAACTACTGTACCACTGCCAGAGGTCGATCCAACCAGGGAGCAGTGGTGGTGCTATAAGGTAGGGCATTTTCCCCCAACCCCACCCAAAAAAAAAAAACAAAAAAAAAGAAGAAAAACTATCGGTGAGAAAAATAGGCCTACTGTAGGATGTATATTTTACATATTAGTAGAAAATCTACTTACAAAATCGATTAAATATTTGTCTCTGAAACCCCTAAATTGTCATATTTCTCGGGGGCACTTTCGAGGTATTTTGAACGACGTCTGACCACGTCCACCTCAGGTCACCCCATTATATTGGGCCCCTCTCCTTCCCCAGCCAGATTTCAGAGTCTGGCGCCGCCATCAAAATATCTAAAATTGAGTAATACCAAAGATCTTATAAACAGAGCCGTATTAGAGAGAGTTTCCATGGCCAACTCCGTTTCACGGGATTCTATACGCGCGTGTGATTGGGTGGATCGCAATCACATGACTTACACCGGCCATGTTGTCACCAAAACAAAACATTGGCCAATGGCGAGCCACAAACTAACGCGATAGGATAAGATATTAGCAGTTATGATACAGTAGATGATTAATGTTATATATGTGAAATACCGTTATGTTCAGTTTGGGGTTGCTGCAATCGATCCAACAAAGGAACAAAAATGTATCAATTTTCTAAAATTCCAAAAAGGAGGATGATTTTGAATTTTATTTAAACTTTGCATGGCGATCGAAAAATCTCTCTATCCACGTACCGCCCGCCCCACTTCGCGGTAATCCACCTATTGTAATATTACTAGGCCTAGGCCCTAGGTAGGCCTAGATTTCGGTACTTCTTTGGCCTAACACCCTAAGGTAGTACTTAAATCGGCCTATTCAATACTATATTAAGGAACGATTTTCAAGCAGCAATGATATTTCTAAAAGATGCAATGTTGCACTTTGCTGTTAAATTAACTAAATTTCCAGAAAGCTACATGAAGTATCAGTCAAAGGTAGCTTAAATTATAATTTAAAATAAAAATTGAATCCTCCAATAAAAGCAAAAACTTGTCCAAGGATTCCTGTGCTATGCAAACATGTCAATTGTGCTTTACAAATCAATTAATTGTGCAACTAAGAAGAAATAATTTATTTAAAAAAAATAATAATTGTATTATATTGATTGTTTTAATACATACACTAAATCAAAACGTTTAAATGTTTTACAATTACAAATAAAAAATTGAATGATAATAATAATAATTAATAATAATAACAATACAGTAATAATGATAATAATAACTTACTAATATTATAGTGTGGAGAATGCTGATTTCACTTTACATAGGCCTAGTTTCTTGATTATGATTAGGGCATATGTTGTTTAAAAAAACAAAAATAAACTTTGATTTATTGTTTAGATTACAATTTACAAAGAATAGGCCTAGGCTATTTGTATCGGTTAGAATATGACCAGCATATTTTATTTCATAAATTAAAGTTTATAATATCCAAGTATAGGCCTAGATACAATTAATTAGAAAACTTTCATGTTATTAATATTATTTATCATTTATTTACAGGCGAAATTAACATATTATCGCCGACAATTCACATTGCAAACTACTCTGTCTGCACAGCCTAACCTTTCTCCTCTCTGCAGTGTTGACTCAAAGATATTACAGTAGGGCCTAAAATAGAGAGATGGGGCCTGCCCTACTAGAGGCTAGACTAGCCTAGGCCTCTTTAGCAACTAGGTATAGGCCTAGACGATAGCCTTTCAAAACAAAAAGATAATCGTAACAACAATGAAGAATCGTCCTCACTTTATCTTCTTAAAATAATACAGCGTGTTGATTAAAATTAACTTCCTAAGTTAGGTAAATATATATGATATTTACAATCATATATTAAAATCCAATTTAAATTGAATTGTCCTCATGAACAGAATAATGAAAGAAAGTTTATGCAGCATCAGTGTTATAAAGTGTTATAAATCTTTACGACGCACGCATGCCATTTGGTGACAACAAGGCGCCATGCGCCAAGTTGGCCAAACTCTATCTACGGCTCTGCTTATAAACAGAATCGTAGATAGAGAGAGTTTGGCCAACTCGGTTTCAATCACGTGACTTACACCGGCCATGTTGTCACCAAAACAAAACAACGCGATAGGGTAGGAAGTTAGCAGTTATTAT
>NW_022715455.1:139976-140493 GCF_011630105.1 Anneissia japonica
GTTAATGCTATAATTATAATGTGAAATACCGTTATGTTGGGTTTGGGGTTGCTGCAATCGATCCAACAAAGAAACAAAAATGTATTAATTTCTTTAAATTCCAAAAAGGAGTAGGATTTGGGATTTTATTTTAACTTTGCATGGCGATCGAAAAATCTCGCTATCCACGTAGTAAATTATAAGGCATGTACCGCCCGCCCCACTTCACGGTAATATATATCCACCTACTACTACTAGGCCTAGACAGGCCTAAATTTCGGTACTTCTTAGGCCGTAAATGTAGTACTTAAATCGGATTGATTACGATGATAATAAAAAAAAAAAAGCAAGGATTTTCAAGCAGCAATGATTTATAAAAAGATGCAATGTTGCACTTTGCTGTTAAATTATATAACTAAATTTCCAGAAAGCTACATGAAGTATCAGTCAAAGGTAGCTTAAATTATGATTAAAAATAAAAATTGAATCCTCCAAAAAAAGCGAAAACTTGTCCAAGGAGTCCTGTGCTATGCAAACA
>NW_022715455.1:140619-143113 GCF_011630105.1 Anneissia japonica
TGCAATAATTCTTCAACTTTGATTTATTGTTTAGATTACAATTTACAAATAGGCCTAGGCTATTTGTATTGGTTTGAAGATGACCAGACGATGACCATTTTAAGTTCATAAATTAAAGTTTACGAAGTCATAGGCCTAGAGGCCTAGATACAATTAGAAAACTTTCATGTTATTAATATTTTTATCATCCATTTACAGGCGAAATTAACATATTATCGCCGACGATTCACAAACCAGCTCTGTCTGCACAACCAACCTTTCTCCTCTGCAGTGTTGACTCTTAGGAGCCTCATATAGAGTAGGCTGCTAGCAACAACTAGGTAGGCCTTGATGATAGACTTTCAAAATAAAAAGATAATCGTAACGAAAAAAAAATAAAGAATCGTCCTCACTTTATCTTCTCGAAATAATACAGCACGTCACTGATTAATTAATCCCAAAGTTAGGTAAATATGATTATATATGATATTTACAATGATATGTTAAAATCCCATAATTGAATTGTCCTCATGAACAGAATAAAGAAAGAAAGTTTATGCAGCATCAGTGTTTTATAAAAATGTTATAAAGCTGTACACGCGCACGCTGTTTGGTGACAACATGGCGCCCATGCGCCAAGTTGGCCAAACTCTCTCTATCTACGGCTCTGCTTATAAACACAAGATAGCACCCTCCGCGTTTTCCGCATGCAAATTCTGTAATAAAAAAGTGTACCGCACCCTCTTTAAAAACTTTTGAACTTTGACCATACAGGTAGCGTACTCTGCACGACTTTACGTTTACGCGTAACAATTAGAAGCGTCCGATTTACAATGCACCCTCTCTTTAGAACATACAGTAAGGAACAAATTAACGTACTTGGTAACGAACTTTGACGTAACACGAACACCCTATCTCAGATCCATGGCAAACGACTAGGACGCCCTCTCCCAAAACTGATTACTTTTCTGTGCCAAATCGACGCTTCTATTTGTTACGCGTAAAATCACGGAGAACGTCATCTTGTGTTTAAGTAATACCAAAGATAATAAATAGCAGAAGATAGACTGAGCTCCAGTCCCTAATCTTTGTCTTTAAATCAATTTTGGCACCAATGGCATTCCATATTACCTATTTGCTTGGCATTTCATAGTATACTTTTTTTTGGTCGCATAAAAGTATCTCGATATATACCGTCGCTGGTGGCGCTCTCCAAAATTAGCTAATACTAGGAAAACCTATAATTAGAGACTTGTGGCAAGTCTAAGCAGAAGATAGAGCAGCTTCCTAATTATAGTAGAACATCCGTTCGAAAGGCATTGTGGGTACACAGAGATCAATTTTACCCCATCCGCGCGGCAGCGCTATACAGCTATAATAATAAAGGCACTGCTCTGGTTCATTTGTTTCCTGTAGTTTCTCCACAGGCCCAATAAAAAAAAAATATTAGTTTATCACCACTGCGTGCACGTGTTCTATGGTACCAAAAAAAAAATTTTTTTAAATATATATATACAGTATATAGATACTGTAGGGTGATAAACTAATAATATTTTTTATAGGGCCTTAGTAAAATGTTCACATTTTACCACATTTGCGGGAGAGCAGATGTTTCATCAATTTTAATGCAAATACGCGGAACAGTTCATTCTTCTTACTAAAACTGAATGATGCACCAAGATATTTTCACGCAAAAATTGGTCCGGGGGATCGACTTTAGCCGCTAAAATTTGTCCGGGGGACCGATTTTGGCTGGCCAAAATCAGTCCTCCTTGGATAATATTGGTCCGGCCTGGACAAATTTTGGCTTAGCCTAAATCGTTCCGCCTACGCCTGCTACAGTGCTACACTATACGAGTTTGTACTCAACCAATTACAGCACAGTGAGTGCTTACTTATCGGTCCGCATAGATTTTGAGAGAAAAAGCTTTTGATGGGAAATTATAAATTAAATGACCAATGAAAATAAAGGTGATGGGTTAGTTCCAATCTGAGTCTATTTTGCATACATCGCCGTATATAAGACTACAGCAGCTGTATGCGAAGGAATTCATTTGATAGCAGAGGCTCGGTTTGGTTAGTACAGTATAAGTAGTAAAAGAAAGATTGTGCTTACTTTGTATTGAGTTTTACGAGTGGGCAGTAGTATTAATAAATAGTGTGTGTATTTTATATTGGATTCCATATTTTGATGCTTGCTGTTTCATTTTGTTTGTAGCTGAAAGAGCCTGGAAGGCCGAAACAGATCCGTCTGTAGATTTTGGGATTCCTTCCAGTGGATGCTTAGTTTATTTTGTCATTCTGATCGGATTTTCTTCTACTGTTCCGTTTTAATTTTAATTTTAAATTGTTTTGCATTATATGGCCATTTGCTGTTTTATGGGTTTTTCCCATTTGCCTTTCAAACATATATATAAGTCTCTTATACACATCTAGATGTGTATAAGAGACAGAACCTACTCTGTCTGCACAACCAACCTTTCTCCTCTGCAGTGTTGACTCTTAGGAGCCTCAT